>NW_027498387.1:0-156860 GCF_021521415.1 Bidens hawaiensis | reverse complement strand
ATAGAAACACATCTTTTGTGATATGCCACTACCTAATATATATTTACGTCACTTAAAAATGGTAAATGGTGAAAAACATCGGAATTTTTTTTCACACTTGTCGATAACCAGAAAAAGAAACCCGTGCGTTGATGAGTGCAAAATCTTTTAAGGCTTGGCTATTGCGACAACTCTACTTAAAACAATTTTTTTTTTTGAAATTTTGTTAAATTTTTTTAGTTATACATTTAGTACTGTATATAAAAATAAATATATAAGAAGTAGCTAATTACGTGTAACGCAAAATTACATATATGTATCTCGTATATTATATACATATAATATGATATATTTCATATAATAATACCAATGTTCCTCATATTACGGAGTTATTTTACATTATTCGTTATAATATTTATATTTTTTTGAATTTTAATTTTATTTATTGTAAGTAAGTTAATAATATACTTAGAATTTAATGATGAAAATGTTTCACAAATAAATGAGATGCTACAACCCGGTTTAAAAGTTATTTGGGTTTGGTGAGACCTATGACCCGCTTTCTTTTTTTACTATAAAATTATTTTTAATTATAAATAATATATTTTTTTAGAAAAAATCGTATACTAGTTTTTAGTATATTTCTATTTTATAGGATTTTCATATCAAATATTTGGTAAGATTAATTTTATAATTTAATGAGATGTTATAATCCGGTTCAAGGGCTATCTAGGTTTGGTGAGACATATGCCCATGAATTCGGGTCAAATGAATGAGAAACTTCCATTTACAAATAAGGTAATCTTGTAGCTTGAGAGAATGCAAGAATGTTTCGTTTATATTTAAGATTGCTAACCTTTTATTTTTATTTTTCTTTTGAATGGTGTGGTGTGCGCAAATGTTACTTCAGTAATATTGCTAACTAGATTTTCATCCCGCCTAAGGATCCATAGGATTCATTGTGGATCCAATACAAAAATAGAAAGATTTTAGTTGTTTAGTCTTCGAGTTTTTATTTGAAATTTTCTATATCTATATAAGTATGTAAAATATATGCATGTTGGATTCGGCCCAATCAAATCAATTTCTATGCAATGATTCGGCCCAATCAATTTATCCATTGATTATCTTATCAATTTAGGTTGCAGGATAATGATAAAAATTTTTCATATTTTATTGCCCTGGACTTGTGCTTTGTTTTTTCGAATTATATAAAGATTTCATTCCTAGAATTACTTATTCGTTGAGAAAATAACCCACGGGAAGGGCTAATTTGCAGATGAGGAATTAGCGTGTTGCGCCGGGCCATCTGGCAAAACCCATACGTTGAAACCTAGGCGTTGGTAAAACCCAAACGTTATGACGATGAGTCGACACGAATTCGGTCAGTACCGGCTGCCTTCGTAACAATATATACACCATTAGTAAAATTTGAGGGTTAAAACCCAAAATATTAATTCGTCAAATTAACATATAAAAAAAACAAAATATTTAAGACGATATCTAGCTGGTTGGCAAACCCAGGCGATGGTATAACCAAAGTGTTGTCGGTCCCGAGCATTGAGGCGGCAACTTGACACGAATTTGGTCGGTTTTGATTACGTACCTTACGGTACCGGAACTAAAAAATGAAAAAAATAAAAAACTTGAGGTGGACCAACAGCCAATTGGGGGGGGGGGGGGGGTCGGGTAGCGTTGTCGTTAAATAAAGTCGCGAGTCTGCGCGAACTCGGCCGGTTTCTTACAGATTTGTTATGGTACCGAAACTAAAAAAATTGATGTTTGATCCATTTCCATTACGTTTATCGTGGTAACTAAACTAAAAAATATACGAAATTCACCGACCAATACGGTGCCGCCAAGTGGCCCAATAAGCCACTTGTGACACCAAACTTGTAAATTATATATATATTTTTTTGAACGGCCAACAAAGACTATATATATATACACAAAAGATACAAGGTCCAAAAAAGGACCAAAAAATACACCCGAGTAAAACACCTAAGAACACCAACTAATAAATATTCAAATTTCAAAACGTCTCCAATTCTCCCAAGTTAGAGCCCTTCTTTTGGGCCGGTTTTTTAACCATAAAAACGCCAGCGACTTGATGTCTGCAACAACCTCCCCCAATATGGCCGGCCTCCCGTTAAACACCACCTCATTTCTTGCCTTCCAAATTACCCACAATGCGGTGAGACAAACCCCTTGAAACATCTCCCTTTTGTCACTATTAAAGCCCGAATACTTGTGCATCTCTAAAATATCTCGGACACTAAACACATAGCAATTTGGAATATTAGACCAATGTGCAAGTGTTTGCCACACATGTTGTGCAAAACCGCATGAAGCAAAAATATGCTCCACCGTTTCATCTACCTCCCCACACAACGGACATAACACCGACCCAAAAACAATATTCCTTTTTGCCAATTCAACTAGCGAGGCCACACGTTCCAACCCCACCCGCCAGGCAAAGAACACAAACCTTCTTTGAAATCCAATTGTTCCAACCGAAGCCCAAGTCGCGTCCGGATAGCACCATTCCCCCACGTGTTTTTTAATGCTATTAATTGAAAAGTCGCCTGATCCGTCTAGAGCCCATATTAATCTGTCGATCCCATCCCCAACGGTCGCCCCGCTACAAAGGATTAAAAGTTGCCTAAACTCGTTGATCTCATCAGTCGAAACCAATTGCCTATACCAACTCCACACCCCACACAACTCCCTTTCATAAATTACCAATTTGTCACCCACTTTGCAACCTTTCATGTGTTTAAGTTTAAACAATAAAGGGAATTGGTCATTGAGCGGCGACTCCCCGATCCAATTATCAATCCAAAACATTGAATCTGACCCACTTCCGATCACCCACTTCATGTTGGACCATAAGTTAATACCCAACAAATCAAAGGAAACCGAAACATTACCTATCTTCCTCCATGGGCCCGCAATTGCCATACTAACCGGAATAAAATTCCACGATCTCGTTGTGTGGTGAATCGCCCAGACTACTTTACGCCACAACCCATGTTTCTCTTGTTTAAATCTCCACTACCATTTTGCGAGCAAAGCCAAGTTCGCTACCGAAAGCGAACCCAAACCAAGGCCGCCTTTCCCAACAGGGGCAACGACTTTGTCCCAGGCTACCCAATTTATTTTTGCTTTGTCTTCCGTTCCACCCCAAAAGAACACTCTTCTTATTCGCTCCAACTTCCTCAATACCCCTTCCGGAGCACGAAATAACGAAAAGTAATAAGTTGGAAGCGAATTTAACACCGATTTTATAACCGTTAGTCGACCCTCAAACGAAAGGTTTTTTGCCTTCCATCTAGATAATCGTTTTTTAAAGAGCTCAATATCGGGGTCCCAAAATTTAATCAAGTTCATGTTCCCTCCAACACTTACACCAAGATGACATAATGGCAAAACGCCCACCCTACAATGTAGGATCTGAGCTATCCCCAACACTTCCCCGTCGTCCACCTTCGTTCCAAAAACCCGACATTTGTTTAGGTTTACTTTTAGGCCCGACACCGCATGAAAAACCCGTAGAATTCTTTTCAAGTTTACCGCGTTGGTCGTGTTCCACTCGCCCAAGAACACCGCATCATCCGCATACAAAAAATGAGACAAAGTTGGACCATTCTGCCCCACCCTTATCCCGCGAAAAAACCCCTTCGACACTGCCTCTTTTAACATACCTGATAACCCCTCCATAGCTATTAGGAACATTAATGGTGATAACGGATCCCTTTGGCGGATCCTTCTGGGTACATTGGAATTAGCGAGTCGGAGACCCGTTAACAAGAACAGAAGCTCAAGCCGAAACTATAACGGCATTTACCCACCTCCTTCACTGAGTTGGGAACCCCAACTAGATCATAATCGAGTCCAAGTAACCCCATTAACCGAGTCATATATAATTACATATTCTATTTTAATTTTTTTTTCTCACTATTTACAAGCTCTCATTTTCATGTATCGTATTTGTCAAGTCATTTTAACAGGTCATATATGCACACCTAAATGGAAAAGGCCCTTTTTTCATTCATGCTAATTTAGTCTATCATACACCCCTTTTTTCCCTATAAATTAGTAAAAGACATTTTACTACGTAATTTTTTTTCTCTTTTCATCTTTTTCTCCAATAGTGTATGCAAACTACGACCACCTGTAAAAACATAGCTTTCATGCTTGTTTTTCCTCTACTTGTTAAATTGATATTATATATACATACAAAAAGAAATCAGAAACTTATTCATGTCATATGATTTCTCACAATATTAAATATATTTTTTGTTTGTATATATATAACTAGTTTATCCCCCCGTATTACGGGGTCGTTTATATTATTTGTTTTAGATATTTATTTATTTTTTGAATTTTTTATTGTATGAAGGTTATTAATATACTTATGATTTGATATTAAATTGTTTCACAAATAAATGAGATGTTATAACCCGGTTTAAAAGCTATATGAGTTTGATTGGATCCAATACCTGTTTAGTTTTTTACTATAAAATTGGTTTTTAAATTATAAATAATATATATCTTTTTATAAATAAATCAGATGTTACTTTGTAGTATATTTCTACTTTATAGGATTTTTGTATCAAATATTTAGTGAGATTAGTTTTTAGTTTAATGAGATGTTATAACCCGTTTAAGGACCCATACCCGTGAATTCGGGTCAAATGCATGAGAAGCCTCTATTTAAAAATCAAGCAAATCTGGTGACTCCAAAAAAAGAGGGAACGACCACATCGCGACACGTAGGATTATTAGGTCTTCGTTTATATATATTATAGATACATGATACCGTGCATTTTAATTTTAAATTTGAAATAGACTAAGTCGTCTCCAACCATCCAATTATATTCCAATTGAATATGACATCTCACTCATTATCACATAACGTCTTTCCGATTTCCACCACACGTTATTTCCCCACATTGCCCCCACAAAAATGTGACGTTTTTATTTTATACTTTTTTTAAATGCATTTTTTTTAAATATATATTTTTTAAACGATCAACTAAGTAACTAAGTAACAACGGGTATTTGTAATTTGGACTTTAGTATGTTTGTTTTAAATAATCTAATATATTCATAAATTAAATTAATATTTTGAAGTTGGAGTAAAAGAACGTGCATTTAAGATGCACTTTAACAGTTTGGTTTGACATATATATATTTTTTATATTTATTCAAAATCCTTCTAACATTGTAGTGAAAGAATTTTGAATCCACCACTTCCATTTAAAAAGATTGAACACCATATGTTTTTATAAAAATTTAACCGAAGTACGACAGTTTTAACGGCTCACTGGTTGAGTTAGCTTGACAAGCCAAGTCATGGATAAGGTTTTAACCATTATTTTTCTTTTTAGTCAATCAAAGTTTTTTTTAACTAATAAAAAAGTATTCATTAACAAACAATAATAAAAATAATAACTTATATATAAATGCCTGCTGCTGTTAAAAGAAATAATAATTTCGTATTCTAAAAGTAAAAGGTAAGAATTAAGATAAAACAATACACAAGCGTTTCCAAACTCAATGTGGATTTAATCATTAAAATGTTAACTTGTAGTGGTGGGGGTTAGTCCGATTGGCTCTCCTTTAAGGTTAATGGTTCAAGCCCTGTTAAAAACGGATATAATGTGTAATTTAGTCGTTAAAACAAAAAAAGTTAACCGGTTGATTTGCCTTTTTTTTTTAAAGTTTTGATTTACACCACTACATGAACTTATTAGGCAGCAAACATGAACCGTACCAAACCATTAAACCGAACAAACCATTTCTCAGTTTTTAAAAAACCTTAATAATTATTGGATAACACGATAAACACGTCATGTATTAAAATACACATTTGGAATTATTTATATTCTGGTTTTCAACTCGTTATATTGTTTTCAAAGAAAACAATTTGGCCACTTTGTCTAAACAGGACTAAACAAATCAACACAAAATTTCATCCTTTTCTTTCTTCTCATGCAATGGACCTCAACGGTGTCCAAACGCCCATATCCACCACCAAGTCATCCTACTCATCGTCTTCGGCCGATTTTGAGCTAGTTTCTCTGAGACCCGCTTCCTACACCTCCCTTCGGGACATCCTCCCGCCCACCGCCGCGGCTGTCCAGTCCCCCAAACTCCCCTCTTACACGGTACATTCCAGTTACGATATTTTCATCCGTAACCGGCTAGTGAAACAGGCTGCATGGGCATACCTGCAGCCTGTTTCCGTCTCACTAGACTCGGGTGGAACCACGGTCTTCCACCGACTCTGGACCCGATTATCTGAAGTTGTTGTTAGTCTCGTAACACGATTCTGCGATTGCTTTCTCTGGTATGTTCGAGTTACAAATACAAGCTCCCATCGATTATAACGTGAACATAGGTAAGATATTGTAACATACACCCAATTTTGGGTTTGTTTTGATATGTGTTCAATTTGTAGAAACGTATTTATAAAGCAATTGAATTAATAATAAGTTGGAATTTAGATTTGTTTGTTCATAAAGCAATCTCTATTGTGGTCAACGCGTGGGTTGGGGTCATATACCCTTGTAACGAGTGAACGGTCTTAACTAAGTGCTGGTTTGAAATATACATGTTTCAGTTCGATTCAGTATCCGTTTGAAACTTGAAAGTAGAGGTAGCCATATGGATAGGTTGGATTAAAATGAGTTTGGGTTAGGATTTTTATTATTCAAAAAAAAGTTATGATGGGTTAAGATCAAGATGGGATAACTTAACCTTTTTTACTTTATTTTTTAAATGGACAATAAAAATGTGTACCGGTGCCAATTACATGTTACGCGTGTACTGATACCCGGTTACGATACTAGAACCCTGCTCAACATTGATGATGAAATGAGGGTGAACGACGAGATGAGTTGTCACAGCTCTTGGATTGATCGACGAAGGTCTTAACGACTGTGTATGTTGAAATTAGGTTAGGGTTAGGGTCGCAATTTAATAGGGGTGGTATGGTGTGATTTAATTGAATTATAGTGACGTTTATATAGTGTTTCAAGAACCATTTAGGCCGCGGTTCATTTTATTCGCAATTACGAATCAATTAGTTGTTTTAGCTAACTAATTACCATGTATAGCTTGTCAGTAGACGCGTTTTAGGTTGTCAATGATTTGATTATATCAATTTGCTTGATTTAGTCCGTAGATTTTGGTCCAAGAAAAGGGAGGGGGGGGGGGGGGAGATGTTGTCGGCTGTTGCAAGAAAGAAGAGAAAGAGAATATTATTTTAGTTGGTCCTTGATCTTTGATGTTGGATGCAAAGGTGAATTAAAGTTGGTTAAGGGTTGTTTTTGTATAACTTATAATTATAATCAATTATATAAATAAAAAGAATTAAACAAATACGAAACTTAATTGATTAAATACCCGAACCCGAACCCGGGTCGGGTAAAGATTACATAAAAGAGAGGTTCGAAAACCCGAAATGTTACAGCATTCCCTACTTTTGGAAATTTCGTCCCGAAATTAGAGATTAAGCCGTACCGAAGAGGTGCGAGTACTTGGATTCCATTTGGTCTTTACGTTCCTAAGTGAACTCGGGACCACGTTTAGATTCCCAATGAACTTTGACAAGCGGCACACGACTACGCTTGGTCTCTTTGTCCATATTATCCATGATTTCAAAGGGTTTCTCGATAGCACGCATAGATTCATCAACTTGTACTTCATTGAGGGGTATGTGGAGATTCCCCTCGGCTAAGCATTTCTTGAGATTGGAAACATGAAAAGTTGGATGAACATTGGAGAGCTCTTCGGGGAGATTGAGACGATACGCAACTTTACCAACCCTTTCAACGATCTCAAACGGGCCAACAGAACGAGGAGATAATTTGTTCCTTTTGCCAAAACGAACTACCCTTTTCCAAGGAGATACTTTGAGGAGCACTCGATCACCAACATTGAACTCGAGAGATTTACGGCGCTTATCGACGTAGCTCTTTTGACGGCTACGAGCGGCAATAAGATTTTGGCGAATGAGAGCGATTCGATCGGAAGTTTCTTGAACAAGCTCGGGATCGGTGATTTGCGATTCACCAACCTCGTTCCAACAAATCGGGGCACGGCATTTTCGGCCATAGAGAGCTTCAAAAGGTGCCATGCCAATACTAGTGTGAAAACTATTATTATAGGAAAACTCAACAAGTGGCAAGTGAGTATCCCAATTTCCACCAAAGTCTAGTATGCAAGAGCGGAGCATATCTTCGAGAGTTTGGATCGTTCTCTCCGATTGACCATCGGTTTGCGGGTGATAAGCGGTGCTTAAATCAATACGGGTACCCAAGGCGGTTTGCAATGATCTCCAAAAATGAGAGGTAAACCGACCATCACGATCTGAAATAATGGTCAAAGGCGTTCCATGGTAGCAAATGATGTACTTGACATAGAGTCGGGCTAATTCGCTTACGGAGGATTTTTCTTGGAACGGTATGAAATGAGCTGACTTGGTCAAACGATCAACAATCACCCAAATACTATCATTGCAACTTTGAGTAGTGGGGAGTTTGGTAACGAAATCCATGACTATGTCTTCCCGTTTCCAAACGGGGATCGGAGGTTGCTCGAGCAAACCAAACGGTTTTTGATGCTCGACTTTAATCTTAAAGCAAGTGAGGCATTTAGATACATACACCGCAATATATTTCTTCATTCCCGGCCACCAAAACATGGTACGAAGATCGGCATACATTTTATCCGCACCGGGATGGATAGAGTATCGTGACTTATGAGCTTCATCGAGGATGAACATGCGAAGACCGTCACGATCGGGAACCCATGAACGGTCAAAATAATAGAGTAAGCCATTACGTTTGGTTTCAATTTGGAGTTCGGCGCCACACGACATTTCGTCGTGTAAGTTACCCTCGGTGACGGAGACGTGTTGTGCGTCGAAGATGCGGTGTTGGAGGTCAGATTGGATGGTGACACAATGGAGCAAGATGGATTTAACATGACTCTTACGACTAAGAGCATCGGCCGCGACATTTGCTTTCCCGGGGGTGGTAGCGAATTTCGCAATCATAATCGCTTAACAATTTGGCCCATCGTCTTTGTCGCATATTGAGGTCCTTTTGGTCGAAAATGTTTTGTAAACTATTATGGTCGGTGAAGACCAAACATTTCGTGCCGTAAAGGTAGTGTATCCAAATTTTCAAGGCAAACACGACCGCACCAAGTTCGAGGTCGTGCGTCGTGTAATTTTTCTCGTGAACCTTGAGTTGACGTGAAGCGTAAGCAATGACCTTGTCTCGTTGCATAAGAACACAACCAAGACCTTGAATAGAAGCGTCACAAAAAACAACAAAATCGTCATTGCCCTCGGGAAGGGCAAGGATTGGAGCATTGCAAAGCATGTCCTTAAGAGTTTGAAACACTTCCTCTTGATCGGAACCCCATTCGTAAACTTTCCCTTTGTGGGTTAGTGCGGTAAGGGGTGAAGCAATCTTTGAAAAGTTGCGGATAAAACGACGGTAATACCCCGCTAAACCAAGAAATGAACGAATCTCCGTTGGAGAGGACGGGGTCGCCCAATTTTTAACGTCCTCAATTTTTGCGGGATCAACGTGAATACCCTTGTCGTTAACGATGTGGCCCAAGAATTGAACTTGCTTTAGCCAAAATTCGCATTTGGATAACTTAGCATAAAGTTGTTCTTTTCGTAACAAGTCGAGAATGGCGCGCAAATGGTCTTTGTGCTCGGTCTCGGATTTAGAGTATATCAAGATATCATCGATGAAAACAATCACAAACTTGTCGAGGTAGGGTTTACAAACACGATTCATAAGGTCCATGAAAACGGCGGGAGCATTACTTAACCCAAAAGGCATAACTCGGAACTCAAAGTGGCCATAACGAGTACGGAAGGCGGTCTTGGGTATGTCATCTTCGTGGACACGGAGTTGGTGATAACCCGAACGGAGATCAATCTTAGAGAAACATGCGGCTCCATGGAGTTGATCGAAAAGATCATCGATACGCGAAAGGGGATAACGATTATTGATAGTAAGCTTGTTGAGCTCACGATAATCAATATACATACGAAGAGTACCGTATTTCTTCTTAACAAACAAGACGGGTGCGCCCCATGGAGACGAACTCGGGCGAATAAAATCCTTTTCCGTGAGTTCTTGGATTTGGTTAGAGAGTTCTTGCATCTCGGAAGGTGAAAACGGTACTGTGCTTTGGCTACGGGATTTGCTCCGGGTACAAGATCAATACGGAACTTCACTTAACGAATTGGAGGGAGTCCAGAAACGTCATCAGGAAAGACTTCGGGGAAGTCGCAGACAATCGGGATGTCGGAAAGTTTCTTTTCTTCATCAAATTTTGTGGTGATGTGGGCTAAAAAGGCGACATACTTCTTGCGTAAGTAACGTTGGGCTTTGAGACACGACATGAGGTTTAGCTTTGAGAAGGGTCCTTCACCGCGAATGTTTAGAATCATGCCTCCATCAATAAGGATTCGAATAAGTTTATCGAAATATAAAATTTCGGCACTGTGGAGAGAGAGCCAATCCATACCAATGATAACGTCGAAACTACCCATTTGCATAGGGATAAGGTCGATAGAGAACTTTTGTCCATTGAGGGTAATCGTGCAATTTTGAATGACGGAGTCAATCGTGATCAAACTACCGTTTGCTATCTATACCGTGAAGGGCTTAGATAATTTACTACGGGGCACATCAAGTATGTATTCAAAATCAAAGGAAATAAAGCTCCCATCGGCTCCCGAATCAAGTAGTACCGAAGCATGGTGCTTATTAATTAGGAACGTACCGTTCACCACATCATTCGAGTTTCGGGCTTGATGAGCGTTGATGGTGAAAGCTTGGCCTTGAGTTCTTTGTGGTGCTTGGATTTGAGAAGTTGAAGCTTGAGAGGTTGGGGCTTGATAGGCTTGCATGACCATGGGTTGAGCTTGAAGAGGTGGAGGAGCCATGAGTTGGGGTACTTGGGGTTGATAAGCTTGCACTTGATAGGCTTTGGAGGTGTAGTAAGGTTGTGGTGCAACATAGGCTTGGTGAGCTTGGACGAGTCGAGGACATGCGTTGCGAAGGTGATTTGGGTCACCACAATTGTAGCAAGCCCTAGCGGTGTTAATGGTTAGAGCATGAGGGATGGCTCGGTTGGGTTGGTTTGATGGTGCGAACCGCGGTGGAGCGGCTTGCACATGAGGTGCTTCTCGACAATATTGGGTAATGTGGCCGAATCGGTGGCAATTGGTGCACACCCGAAAAGTGGCTTGGGTCGGGTGGTGGCGTTGGCAAGTGTTGCAATACGGGTGTGGGACGGTGTGGGCTTCTTAGTTGGAGGGGCTTGTAGTTGGGCTAAGACATAATTTTGGGAGTTGGGTTTTCTCTTGTTGTTGCGGTAGTGAGATGAGTTGTTGTGGTTGTTATTCTTGGAGGATTCGGGCTTATAGGATTCGGGCTTAGGCTCTTTAGTGGGCTTAGGTGTGGGCTTATCATCAGACTTCTTAGAATTCTTCCGCGGCAAGGTCCCGGCCTTAACGTGGTTCTCGGTGAGGATACCGGCTAGGGTGATGGCATCATGGAGCGTTTGAGGGTCACGACTTAGTACGGAGTCTTGGATTTCCATAGGCAAACCCGAGATGTACTTGTCGATTGCACGCTCAAGTGGATTAACCATGTGGGGAATGAGAAGGCTCAGTTCATGGGAACGATTGTTTTAGGCGATGTCATTACCACTTTCTTGTTTCAAATTCCAAAATTCCTCTTCCAACTTCTGAATCTCATGTTTCGGGCAGAACTTCTTGAGCATAAGTTTCTTGAGGTCATCCCATGGCAAGGCTATGGCAACCTCAGCGCCAAGCGTGCACTTCTCACCATTCCACCAATTGAGGGCATTCTTCTTAAGCTTGCTTGAGGCGTAATTGGTTTTCTTGTCCTCGGGGCATTCACATTGGAGGAATATGCTCTCCATTTCTTCGAACCATTGGAGGAGAACGGTAGCACCGTCGATATCGTGGTATTCAGGCGGGTTGGCACTCCTGAATTGTTTGAGGGGGTAAGCAATTGGGTTCGGAGTTGTGGATGATGAAGAAGCATTCACTGTTTGCAATTGAGTGATGATGGTTGGGAGGGCTTCCACGATGCCCTTAGCAATGCAGGATGACATGCTACGGCCAGAGTTGCCGTTGCGACGGTTACGGTTGATGAGGCGAGAAGACATACTGCAAGGGTAAAAGGTGTAAAGTTCGTAAGACTCGGGTGAATGTTGGGAGTAAAATTAATTGACGAAATATAGTAATCGTGCATTGAGGTTGGGATTGTGTTTGAGGTTGAGAATTTCGTTATTAACGAGACTTGATTATATAACATTTTATCATATTTAACATTTTGAGAAAATATAACAACATAACTTGAATAAAAATACATAGGTTCATTTGTCGGTTAGGGCTTCATGTATCACCATGGGTCCTTCCAACAAATGAAAAATATCGAACACCAAATAAACAAAATCAATCGAAAATCGAATTTGAGGGGGGGGGGTGTTGAGGTTTATGGTTGAAGTAGTTCGGGAACCACCCCATTGAACATACTTCATCCATCCGATCAACAAAACACAATACGGAAAAACCGAGTTTAGCCACGAAATCACCGTGAATTCGGTTATAAATTTAAGGATGTGATCGTCACATGACCACGTTGATACAATGAGGGTAGTATATTTGGGTACGTTTGGTGTGATATGCTTTGGCCTAATAAGTTCCACCCCCTTACCGAACACTCCAGGAAGGCAACCAGGTCTCGCGGTTGAGACTTATGCGCACTGCACTTCCTTAGGCTCGCAAGCCTTGGTGTCAAGGGTTCGGTAAACAAGTGCGTCCTTCTTCCAGTTACTACATATCCGTCCCACGAATCATCCTCAAGGAGAGGGGAGCAAAAAGGTGGGATTTCCTAAGGAATTTCCCGATAAAAAAAATCGTCCTAGAGTTTAAAAAATAAATAATTTTGGAGGGTGAGGCATAGCATCGGATTAAGTGTGTGCTTTTTGTGTACAATTGTATACGATGAACAATATAAATATGCTAAACTATGTACAAAAATTTAAACAAGTAGGGTGCACGTATAGGAACACGTATAGGGACCCTAAGCATGCTACTAGGTCGTTACGTCTAACCACCTATCTTATAGCCTTCGGCTCTGATACCAATTTGTCACACCCCAACCTACGGCGGAACATGCCAGGCGGAACATGCCAGGGCACGACATTGATTGTATCATAGCTCAGAAGACACTAAGTAAAATACACGTGTCAATATCTAAATTATTTATTCATATATCAATTTTCAAAAGCACAAACATTGTCTTAACAATAACGTTACAAATCAATAATAAATAACTTAAAACAAAAAGAAAATGTTCTTCATTCATCAAGCAACCTAAGGTCTCATCTAACTTCCAATACTAGATTCATCCGATAAAGCTACCTGCGCCATGCGTGAAAATATATATTTTGTCAACATAAAGTTGAGCAAGTAAACCACGATTTTGAGTATATATATAATAATAAAATGACAATCCCGTGCGATAATTGTAAATCACTACAACTAGTATAACAATAAATAAAAGTTGTCTTTTCACTCGAATCATTTTGATAACGAGCTAATTCGACGGCGTATGATCATACTAATGAGGATGAGGATACCAACCAACATAAAGTAAACACATAGTCACATTTGCACATATCAACTAATCGAGCAATTTCAATTACGCATATAGTGGAATCGTAGTGAAAACAATAATTTAATTGTGAACGCATAACGTCCGCAAAACTTAAAATGGTAAAAAGGGGGATGCGAATTTACTTACCTTATCAAGTGGATAAACGAGAATGAGATAATAAAAGAAAAGGCTAGTATGGAAACGATCAAGCTTCTCGAGGTTCACCGACAAATACTCTTAGATGTTAATAACAAGGATTAAATATAATTTTAGCGGAATACTAATATTTATAACGGGTTTTGAGATTCGATAAAATATTATTAGGTACATTTTTGTTAATTATAAGGTTTATTATACTTATATATGTCATTGTTGTTATTGTTATCCTTATTATTGCTATTATTATTAATATTATTATTATTATTGTTTTCGTGATTGTTAGATCTTTAAACAAGTAACATAAATATTAATTATAAAACAAAAATTAAACAACAACCTTTAAGATGATTCGACGCTTTAATTATTAATAAAACATTAATGATGTATAATATGAGAAAGTTGAATTTGTTTTGAATGGGTAACATGGTTCAGTTTATTAAGCAAAAGAAGTTTTTTTTGTCATTATACTTGTTATATGCTCGACGTATATATATATATATATATATATAATATATATATATAATATATATATATATAGGTATTGGTTCATTTCAGAAATGTTTCTTAGAGCGAGAAGTGATTCTAACAAATCACGTAATTTGTTTTTATTTTCTGAATTAATAATTAGAAGGGCATAATAGTCAAATGTCTATGTTTTCATTTTTGGTAACTATCTAATATTAAAAATAAGTTACAATCAAATAATAATTGGTCTACATGCACCACAAACAATTTCCGATTAAAAATTTGAAATCTCATAAGTTTTTACCATATCCAATTAAACTAACTAATTCGTTTAGACCCTAATCCCCAATTTGGTACTCCAATTTTTTCAAACTCTGTATCCCAAAATTGATTCAGTTCAACCCAATTAATCAAGAATCACCTAAATTGATTGAGGACATTACATAGAAGAAACAATAGTGGGTGACTTTCAATCACATGATCATTATATGAATTAACAACGTAAAATAATTACTTACACAAATTAAAATGATCCTCTTAAAATAATCCTATATTTATAATAACCATTATATTTACAATTTAAACTTCTAACACCAAATTTATTTGATGTTGTTATCAACTGGACACAAAACATATAATCTAGGGTATCTCAAATACTTAATTAAACCAAATTTTATAGTTGACTAACAAACATTCCACATATATAACATATCTTACTGCTCAATAGACTCTTTTAACATAGACATACAAACAAGAAAGTGTATGCTAAAAATATGGAATAAATCAAACGAACATACAACTACCTAAATTGCATACCGAACTTATACTCGTAACATAAACCTACACAAACACAACACAAACCTTTGAAGTAAATAAATATGTACAAAAGACATAGACTATCAAATGCGTTAACTTCATAACCAGATTTCAAACCCATTACATTAATACTACAAACCGAATACATAATAGAGTCATACTATCATACACACATCACCTACATTTAGGTAGACATACACAAAACACAAGAGTTATAAAAACAAAACCATGTCTAGAAACATTAGGAAAAAAAGAACCTTAACTTCCATTCTTACGAAACTAAATATTCTTTCCAAACTTAGAGCATTCATGAAATCAGATCTTTTTTGTGTTTTTGTCATATAGCATAATGTTTGCATTTGGCAACGTGTTTAGTCCTTAAACCGATGAGTACTTTTTTATGCTTTCTTCACTCCTCTCCTAGACCACAATCCCAAGCCCTTTCCATTGTGACTTCTTTAATGTTAGCCGTCTTTCATTCTGTCAAAAAAAATTTGAAGCACAAAAAAATTTTCAATATTAGAAAACTATGTATTGATATGTAGGTACGTGTGTACTGTGTAGGTACTACATCAATATATTCTCTTCATACCGTAGGTATGTGTGTAGTTTACCTACATCGATATGTAGGCACGTGTGTAGGTACCTACATCAATATATTCTCTTCATACACATTGTAGGTATGTGTGTAGGTACGTATATCAATACGTAGATACTTTATCTAAATATGTAGGTACATATATCAATATGTAGGCTCGTGAGTAGGTACTACATCAGTATATTCTCTTCATACCTGAAAAGGGAATATACATGATGGTGGTATGTGTGTAGTTACCTATAACAATATGTAGGTGCGTGTGTAGGCACATCAATATGTAGGTGCGTATGTAGATACCTACATCAATAATCTCGATACGGTTTCCACACATCTACATCCCTCCATAATCATAAAATATTAATTACTACACAATATAACCAGATGCTTACACTTTGCCTAAGCATCAATTGTTAATAATTGCACCAAAAACTAATTTACCTAGTGTCAGGTATGAAAACTTTATATTAGTTCAACTACACAACTCAACTGAACATAAATTAAAAATACATTCCTTCTGTGAATTACGCATCTTCAGGATGAAATTCAGCAAACAAATATTCAAAGTTTTTGTGTTTTATAGATTATACTATAGTTTTATTGAAACAAGAAGACAATTTAACCTAAATACCTTACCGATTGCTCTCTTTATTCCGTCACTGATGCACCGATGCAGAGAAGATAACCCCCAATTTTGTTTCAATAGAATACACTATGTACTAAGGACATTCGATTCCTATACACTTGCAAAACAATTAGTGTTGTTAAACTCATCGATTGGTAGTCGGATTTCGCACAGGACTCTTTATGTTCTGGAGTGAAACCAGGGGTGAATTGAGGTTTAGCGGCGTTACATATTTTTAACCTACGCAATCAGACGATTTTGCCCTTTTTATCATAAAACATTAGATTACATTATCAACATAATTACAAAAATACCATCTTTTAGTTTAAACCATTGATATATGTAATGAAGGGTTGAGATTCACTTCTCGCACTTCTCGCCGTAACTTCACTTCTCGCAAGATCCATCCCCTATATATATATATATATCTTACAAGGTTAATAAAATTTCAAAGGTACGAAAACATTAAATCTGGAGTTCGTTTTATGAAGAAAATGGATTTTTAAGAATTTATACATGTATGGTTATCATAGTATTTGATTAAAAGTAAACAAAATTAATAATAACAATTAAAACATAAAAACCGGGCCTGGGGATTCGAACCCGCGCCCCAGGCAGGTTCAAGCTTTATGACAGCATGCGTTGGCCATCAGGCCAGCGCCTCAGTTTGATGAAACAATTAATCTGGAAATTTAAATACACTGTTTGCAGTTCATGTTCTTCCCCAAATCCCCTAGACTTTAAATTGGTTAAATTGCTTGGTTTTGATTCAAATTGACTTAGGGCTTTCGTTTGTTGATTAAAAACGAGTACAAAGAAAAGTTTAATTACCGAAATTGATGATGAAATGAGGGTGAACGATGAGATGAGTTGTCACGGCTCTTGGATTGATCGAAGAAGGTCTTAACGGCTGTGTATTTTGAAATTAGGTTAGGGGTTAGGGTCGCAATGTAATAGGGGTGGTATGGTGTGATTTAATTGAATTATAGTGACGTTTATATAGTGTTTTAAGAACCATTTAGGCCGCGGTTCGTTTTATTCGCAATTACGAATCAATTAGTTGCTTTAGCTAACTAATTACCATGTATAGCTTGTCGGAAGCCGCGTTTTAGGTTGTCAATGATTTGATTATATCAATTTGCTTGATTTAGTCCGTAAATTTTGGTCCAAGAAAAGGGGGGGGGGGGGGGAGATGTTGTCGGTTGTCGCAAGGGAGAAGAGAAAGAGAATATTATTTTTTGTTTATTTTGCTAGTTGGTCCTTGTTTTTTGAGGTTGGATGCAAAGGTGAATTAAAGTTGGTTAAGGGTTGTTTTTGTACAACTTATAATTATAATCAATTATATAAATAAAAAGAATTAAACAAATACGAAACTTCATTGATTAAATACCCGAACCCGAACCCGGGTCGGGTAAAGATTACATAAACGATAGGTTCGAAAACCCGAAATGTTACATAAACGGGTTACATTCACCAGGCCTACTTGAAACGGTTATTATAACTTAAGTGTGCTTGTACCAAAATTTTCTTTTACAAAAGTATGTAGTTATGAATTTAGTTAATTGCAAATATGGTTCTTGTGGTTGTAAACAAAACGAAGGTTTTAACCTTGTGGTGCCATTTTTCAAATATAGACCCTGTAGTCAGCATTTTTTTTGGCAATTGGGCCTAGTCGTTAACTAATGGCTGTTACGTCCGTTAGTTTCAGGGGTGTTATCTATTTTCACTTTTAAATTACCCCGGCTACATATAATCCCCTCACCTTCGCAACTTACAACCCTAATTCAATCATCCCGTCTCCCGTCGTTTATCACACATGCCTTCCCGATGGCTTGGATTTGGATGCAATCGTTAATACCACGTTTTTTCATAGGTATCAGAATTCACATTTTTCACTTAACTTAAGTTTTAAGTCGATGATCTGTTATTGAGGCGATTATGTTATTGCTTTTATAGCCTTGATTTGGAAGGATGTTAGCTTTGACCACATGGAACTTGAGTAGGTGGTTTTGGTGAAAACCCGAACATACCGGATCTACAATTTCCAGTTTCAAGTAGGTGGCCAAGACCAAATCAATTATGGTTTAAGTTGTTTGTGGTTTAGTGTTTTGTATATTAATAACTTAACTAGTAATGACCTAGACTGGTAATAATGCATTTTGTATTAACTTAACTGTAAGGCCCCGATCTCGGTGCCCTACTTTGGACGTTGGATTTACTCATAAACACAGTTCTAATTATCAGCGTTAAAAATAACTTTCACAGAATATTAAAACTTCAATAAACATTTCAAATCATTACAAAAACTTGTCTCAGTTAACATCTTTCGTCTTTCAAACATAAACATCATTTAAATAAAAATGTCACAGGTCTTCAGATGCCAACTTCTTATTCTTCCACCATGTGTCCTCCTCAATCTAACTGACTCATCCTACTCACCTGCGTGCATACTAAAAGTCAGCTACGCTGAGTGAGTTCTAGTTAATCAAGTAACATACAATACTTTCACATACTTATACATACGCATCCGAAGATACATATTATATACTTGACCTGCTTATCTTTCTTTCGTACATACACGAGTATATACCTTCTTTCTTTCTTTCATTGTTTCCTTTATTCTTTCTTTACATACATTACATCTATACATATTTTATATACTTATACGTTTTAAAGAGCATCACGCTCTACTGCCTCGAGTATTTTTAGGGCTCGGTCCCTTTTTTTCCTCGGATATTATTAGGGTCCGGTCCCTTTGTACCTCGAGTATTATTAGAGCTCGTTCCCTTTCTGACTCGGATATTAGGGTACGGTCCCTTTCTACCTCGAGTATTATTAGGGCTCGGTCCCTTTCTTCTATACCTTTCTATCCCTTTATAATCATTCATATCATACATATGTCATCCATACATTATATATAACATTTATATCTTTAATTATAACCTTGCAGTACACGCAATATCCGAAGATTGTTCACGTACCGACAAGCAATCATTCATATCTTACACATAAATCATATATAGCAGCATACACTTACCGCTTAAGATAAGTGTATTGACTAATCACATCGAGTATGCACACAACCCGAAACATAACAAGGAATGGGGCTAGAAACTCACCTGGATTCTGTTACCTTCTCTGTTAATTATTATCCCATTCTTTAACTGTGCTCGGCTAACTGTACATTAATTACATGTATCAGTATTTGTCCTATTCACATTATTCAAGTTTCAGCCAAAATGGCTAAGTCTGGTCTATTCTAATGGCTTTACAAGGTATGGTCTTGTATTAGAATGCAATTCACTTAGGATATAATGTTACCCTCAAACACTAGTATTCAAATACTTGTATTTGAATACATAGTGTTCCTTTCTTTCTTTCCCTTTTTGTATCCAAGTCTTTCAATGTATTCTAATATGCATATTATATGTATTCGAATCTATATTGAAATCAAGATACTCTTTGTATTCGAGTTCTATGATGTATGCGATTTCTCAAATTGTATTTGAGTTTAATATTGTAATCGATTATATAATTGTATTCGAGTCCATGTAATCGATTATCTTAACGTATTCGAGATTAGCCATTGTATGCGAATGGCTTCATGTGTTCGAGTTTAATAATTGTATGCGAATGGTTTAATGTAATCAAATTGTATATATGTATTCGAGTGTATGATTGTATTCGAACGCATGCAGTGTATTCGAGTTCTTGATTTTATTCGAACACATGCATTGTATTCGAATTCTTGTTTGTATGTGATCATGTAACTTGTATGCGAACGGGCTTATTGTATGCGAGTTCTTTGATGTATTCGGATTGCCCTTTTGTATGCGAAAATGCATATTGTATTCGAATGAGTTGAAGGCTACGGTTTGGTCCGTAAATCCCATTATCATTATACTTTTTTAAATCTTGAATTTCCTATAATGGCTCTTTAACGTTCTTAAACATTCCCATTTCCATTTTCGGCCAAGACTTAGCCCGTTTATATGTAAAGCCCGAACCTTTAAGCATGAAAAACGTTCTTAAGCTAGATCTTGGGTTTTCTTTATGAACCATATATATTTATGAGTTCATTAAGTCCATTTTAAACATCAAGTTTGTAACTTTATGGTTCGTTTAGACCCGATCTACTCTAGGGTTACGTTTTAGGGCAAACCGTTCATGAAAGCATAACATTTAAGTATAAAGAACATACCTTTATGCGTTTTTAGGCTACGGTTAACTTAGGTTATGAATAATAATCTTGTATGAGTTGTATCTTGCTTGTATATCCAAGATCTATCAATATCTATCTTGGTTTGGGTCTTGGATCTCTCTCTAGCTCACGGCCATATATGGTGAGGTTTGTGTGTGTGTTTTGAGTGTGTAGGGAATAAGAAAGGTAGAAATGAGGGTTTTAGAGTTTTAGGGAGGTTTAAGGGAGTATTTATACTCTCTTAAGCCCATGGACCTAAGGCCCATCCCATCCTTATTCCATCTTTCCCCACCAAGACCACACCCTTTATTATATTTAATATTAATTAAATATTAACACACATTTCACAAACACAAATTTCCTTTATTTATTATTGTAAAATTTATGTGTTACATTAACTACTAATTAGGGCCTTTTTATCAACAACTAAACCGGTAATCTATTTATATAGGTGCAATGTTGTATTAACTTACACATGCTTGTTTTTGTGATTGTGTCTGTATCTATGATTCTATGTATTTATAAATATAGGTGCAATGTTGTATTAACAAATGCAAATGAACTACTTGTTTTTGTGTATCTATATATGCTTTATTAGATTTTATTAAGTGTGTGTATGTATGTATCTTTGTATCTATGTATGTGTAACTAGTATGTAGAATTAGATGGATTTGTTAACTTTGTAGAATAACAATAACAAGCTACTTAGTTATGGAATCAAGTGTTTACAATGTGTGTATGCTTATATATGCAAGGATGGATGGATGGCAAATTCACGAATCTATATCTATGAAACTCACAACTAAGCTTTAATTTTAAAACGGATTATTCTAATAATTCCACACACAACCGGCAAGTGTACCAATCGTAAGTAGTATAGAACTAAGAAGTCCGAGTATCGAACACAAGGACACGTGAAAACGCTTTAGATTACTAAAACCTAAACAACACCTTCCTAAGAATAATATTTTGATTAAATTTAATATTAAAATCTACTTGGCCTAATTTACTTTAAACTAACTTAATTAATCAAACTGGACTAACTGACATAACTTACCAAACTTAGAACATTTAACAACCCTTAACTGATACGATGGAGAAAACGTCTACCTAGGTAAGAATCAAATTGACGGATCAACAAGTAAATGTATTGAATGATCTCACGACACCGGTATCTAAAGATGACACAACTAATGTTCGCTCAAGCTAGCTAGATCACCTCTCGGTCTCACTAACAAACTCTAACTACACTTAATTGATTAGAAAGCAAACAGGAAAACGATTACTAAGGTGTTCTCATGTCGACTCTCCTCTTGGACTCACCGACACTCAACCCTAATGGAAATGAATACTACACAACCAAGGATAGATGAACAATTCAATTTAACACAAATTAGATCAACTAGTTGCTCAAAAAACCCAAACCCGACAAGAACCGAACTCGCTCTCGCGCAATCCTAATCCTGTAATGCAAAGGCTATGAGACAGCCCTAACTTCTTATCACCTCTCGGTCTCTAAGAAGGTGTAAACCCGCTGATGTTTATCAAATAACTCACATAACAAAACCCTACGGTTGTACATACCGCAAACAAACCCTAAACAGAAGGTCTAGAATCAAACATGCAAAAATCAATCAAAATACAATCAATCAATCAAAGTATGAGGTTTATGAAGTAATATTAATAAAATCCCAGAAACTAAACACAACCTAATTCATACATAAATCAATCTTTAATCAAACAATCCATAAAACTCATTAAACTTAAAAAAAATATCATCAAACCTAGGTAGAACTAACAAGATTAGCCAAGCATCTTAAATGGACAGCAGCATATACATATAAAAATATTCACATTACTCATCCAAATCATAAGTAAACTCATTCAACAATCAAGTATAATCAAACACAACTCAATCTTTAATTCAATTGCAACAGAATACAACTTTATGATAAAAAAAACAAGACAATTATGAAACTTAGATCAAAACAGGATGAAGTATAATGTTCTTGGAGGCTTCAAACACTTGAAAATACTTCAAACCTTGGTTGCAAACTTCTTTTTTCTTCTTTCCTTGGCTGCTGCGATCGGAATTGCTGCCCACAAATTAGGGTTTTAATTTTTTTCTTCTTTGTTCTTGTGAGTTGCTGCTAATTTCGGCTCTAGGGGATGGTTAGGGTTTGTTTTCTTGTTGTTTATTATATTAATTACACTTATGGGCTTCACAAAATGGATATGGGTCGGGCCTTTAACTTTGTTCTTCAATAATAGTACGTGCACAATGGGCCTCTAAGTCTCTTTCAAAGCTCGGTTTCTTTATCTTTAAGCCCGTAACCTACAAAATACATATTCATGTAAGATCATACTCAAAACAATTTAAAAAAATTAAATATTAGATGAACAAATGATTAAAACAATGATAAATAGTATGAAAAACTAGTGTGTTTTACAACACATCAAATAGTTATTCATAAAAAGTATAAGAAGCCACCATATAATGACATGTGGCATGTTTTAAATAAAACACACAAGGATAAGATGGTATTTTATTTTCAATGATTAATTTTAAAAATGATAGTTAATATTTTCATTTATTATGAATATTAAAATAACTGAGAAGTCAAAACATCAAAACAATGATAATTGTTTATTAAAAGTGTGAAATTTGGAAAATGACAGAAACACGAAATTTGGTTGAAAATAATATGTCATGTGGTCATTTTAATCCTACAATTTTAATACTTTTAACTACTTTATAAGTTTTTTTTACTCTTTCTTCAAGATACACTTATCAAACTAAAGAGGAAACGATATGTCGTGTGAAAACTGATTTGTTTATCAAATTTTACACTATTAAATACCTATGGTCTTTTTAATCATTTTAACAAATATTATTGTCCTAAGTAACGTCTAAATTTCTGGGATCGTGTTTATCTTAACCACTGATTATTCCTTGTCGAATATATACCTTTTTATGTGTTTAGTTTAGTACTTTTACATTATAGGTTTTTTTGTTCGAATAATTATGTTATAGTGTTTTAGTTCACGATTGATGTTCATGGTTTTTAGTTTGTAGTTAATTAATGGTGTTTGTGTTTTATGTTCAATGTGTTTGTTTTGTGTTCAGTGTGTTTTAGTACGTAGTGTTGTTCATGGTATGTTTTAGTTCATATCATAAAACACATTTGTTTTTATGCTTTAAGGTATTTCGTTCACTGTGTTTTATGTCCATTGTGTGTTTTAGTTCATATAAATCATGGATCATGTTAATAATTTATGATCATTGTGTGTATATTATGTTCATTGTGTTTTATTTCATGATGTTCGGTGTGTGTTTGTGTTTAAGTTCATGTGAATATGGATCATGTTCATAATTGTACGATTACCAGTGTATATTATGTTTAATGTATTTTATTTCATGATGTTTAGTGCGTTTTAGTTTATGTTCACTGTGTTTTAGTTCATAATGTATAGATAGCATCTAATTAAATAATGATATATATAACGATTCTAAATTAGATTCTTGGGTTTTCAATCATCTTGGTCGTTGGGTTTATTACAAATCTGTCTTGGATGCCAACAAAAAGGAATCAATATAAATGACTTTAGAAGTTTCTTAACTTAGTTATATAAGAAAGACCTTTATGTCCTTTTGGATAACAAAAACTAGAATTAAAATCAAACACACCATGAATTTTACCTTCATTTAATCTTAGCCATTAATAGACTTTGATACAAAGGCCATAATTTCTTTCTAGACTTTTTAGACACTTCACTCTTTTTAGTCTAACTCCATATATGTATGTATGTATGTATGTATGTATGTGTGTGTGTGTTTGTATATATGTATGTATGTATGTATGTACGTACGTACGTACGTACGTACGTAGGTACGTATGTATGTATGTATGCATGTATAAATAGTGTGTAGAATTAGATGCATTTGTTGACTTTGTAAAATAACCATACCAAGCTAAATAGTTAAGGAATCGATTACTTACAATGCGTGTATGTTCATTTATGCAGAGTAGAGATGGTCAAAAAAACCGGTCCGGGAACCGGTTTGCCGGTTTAAACCGGAAACCGGTTTTTACGAAAACCGGTTTTTTAAAAACCGGTTTGACCGGTTTACAAACCGCCGGTTCGTATTTCGGTTACACGTTTTAGAGCCAAAACCGGTTAACGAACCGGTTATTAAAAAAACCGGTTTTTTTTAATAACCGGTTATAAAAAACCGGTTAACCGGTTTTTTTATAAACCGGTTTTTGACCGTTGTGGAAAAACCGGTTAACCGGTTTTTCCATAACCGGTTAACCGGTTAAAAACCGGTTTTTTTCCGTTGTATAACGGCTATATAGCCGTTTTTTTTTTTGACCGTTTTTTTTTTTACCATTTTACCCCCACAAACATCTGTATATAGTTTAGGTTGGGTATTGGTTAGATCACACTCGATTATACAACTCCAAACGCTCTAAACGTTTATTTCATACGCGATTATTTTGTTATCTCACGCTCAATTATACCACATTACCACTCCATACGCTCTTATTTCGTAGTCGATTATCATGGCCTCCCAAAGTGCTGCTTCATCCGTCAACATGGGTGCCTCGAACACGGGAGAAACGGTCGTTCGGGTCATCCCCACGAAACGAAACCAAGATGTTTGGCAACATTTCGACCTATGCGAAATGTCTAACGGTAGCCAAAAAGCTCGATGCAAACATTGTTTGAAGTTTTATGGCAAAGATGCAAACTCCACTTTAAAAGCGCATGTACAAAGGCCCTTTTGCAAGGCCTTGAAGGACGAATCGGGAAGTAGTTCGCAGCCGGAGATGTCGAATCAAGGAACAGTGTTTACGTACGACCTTGAAGTGGTACGTCAAAAGTTTTCAAACTTTGTGATTCAACAAACACTTCCTTTCAACCACTTCGACAACCCTCAATTCACGGAGATGATGCAAAAGTATGTTCAACCACGCTACCAACACGTAAGTCGTTCGACCCTTAGAAGAGATTGTCTTAAAGCATGGAAAAACGCTAAATCCGAACTAATTTCATACTTTTCAAACTTACAAACTGGTGTAAACTTAACAACGGATGTGTGGTCGGTACCTAATGGTTCGCCCGACTCATACATTTGTGTGACGGCTCATTGGGTTGACCCCGAGTCGTGGAAAATGATGAAACGAACCGTTGCGTTTCAATTGTTTGATTACCCGCACACGGGTAGAAATATTTTTAAACTCTTGGATAAAGTCATTCGACAATACAAGATTGAACATAAAATCTTTTCAATTTCGTTTGATAACGCGTCCAACAATACGGCCGCGGTTGGCCATTTAAAATTAAAGTATAAACCTATTTGTGATGGAGCGTTTTTTCATAGCCAATGCATTGCACATATTATCAACTTAGCCGTGCAAGATGGGTTAAACGTGATCGAAACGCAAAGAAACAATTTTAAAAGAATGTTACGAGATGTTTTCAGCAACAATAAAACATTTTCAAGATACAAAAAATTTTGTGTAGAAGCTAATTGTCAATGGTTGGGGCCAAATTGGGATTGTCCAACAAGATGGAACTCGACTTGTGATATGTTTGAGAAAGCCATCCAACAAAAAGAATCATTAATTGCGTTTCATCAAATTTTGTCAAGTAGGGGTAAATGTGCACCGTACGATCCTAGAAACTGGTTATTGATTGAGATCGTTACGGAGGTCCTTCAAATTTTTAAATCTTGCACAACTAGTTTATCCGGGGTTTACTATCCAACAAGCCCCATTGCTTTACCAAAAATTGCTGTCATGTGCACAAAGTTGAGTGAACTTCATTGTAGGGGTGCACCTTATTTTGATATGGGTGTAAAAATGAAAGAAAAATTTAGAAAATATTTTCAAGAACTACCCGCTGTTTTGACATGTGCTGCTGCGTTAAACCCTTGCATCAATGTTGGTGGTGTTGAAGCTTTAATAGAAAAAATTTGTGATGAGCTAGAGTTAAACGACGATCAAAACCCCTATTATAGCCAAACTTTAAAGAATGCTTTCAACACCACCTTGTCAAACATGTATGATGTTTACCTTACAAAATACGGGTCGTCTTCCCAAATTCATGACTCGTTAAGAGCTGTTGCCCAATCCCAATCCCAAACCGACCTTGAAATGGGGATGTACTACATGATTTGGGAAGACGCCGGTAAACGTCAAAAGGTAAACACCCCAAGCAGTGAACTTGGAAGGTATGGTGGTACCAACTTTGTGAAACACATGACTCCGGATGAATTTAGAAGTCTTGATTTGCTGGCTTGGTGGAGAGGTAAGGAGGATGAGTTTCCGATCCTCGCCGCCATGGCCAAAGATTTACTAACGGTCCAAGCTTCCACGGTAGCTTCGGAGTCTGCTTTTTCTGTTTCTGGCAGGGTTATATCGATTAGGAGGACTCGACTCACTCCACCAGTTGTAGAGATGTCGATTTGCTACAAGGATTACTTGGACTCTTTAGATAGGGCACAACATCAACGCTCACTCGAGGGGGAAATGGAGTATGAGGCGGGCTTGTATGAAGACGAGGTCAATCAAGGACACACTTAACCAATGACCAATGAAGAAGCCGCGTACGACGATTACCTAAGGAATAGCTCGGGATCGGGTAGCGAAGAAAATTAGTTAAAGAAACAGCAAACATGGAGGCAAATAATGAGTAAGAAACAGCAAGTTGTTCATGTAATCGTGTCTAAGCATTCTTTAATGTTTGTATTTTTGAGTTACGAATATGCGATAACGATTTAATGTTTGTATTTTTAATATAAAAACTATAAATGAAAGTTATGTGTTTTTAATCTTCCAAGCAAAGAACCCTAACAACGAAAGCAAAGAATGGCTTCGGTCTTCCAAACTAAACCCTAAACCCTAAACCCTAAACACAAAAAAAAAAAAAAAAAAAAAAAAAAACCGGTTAACCTAAAAACCGGTTATTAAAAAACCGGTTAATAAAAAAACCGGTTTATTAACCGGTTCTAACCGGTTTATAAACCGGTCCTAACCGGTTAGACCGGTTAGGGTTTTGACAGACAAAAACCGGTTATTAACCGGTCCGGTTATTAACCGAACCGGTTTTTTTCCGGGCAAAAAAACCAGTCCGGTTAATAACCGAACCAGTTTTTTTAAAAAAACCGATTTGTGCACCTCTAATGCAGAGGCATAGCAGTTTTTTATATATTTATGTATGTATGTATGTATAATTAGTATAAATAATATGTAAAATTAGATGCATTTGATGACTTTGTGTATGTATGTATAACTGTATGCATCTGTGTATGAATATATATATATATATAAATAATCTGTATACAGTATTGGCTTGTCTTTGTATATATATATATGTGTGTGTGTGTGTGTATTTATGTATGTATGTAAAGTCACATTTGACCTTGGAAAGTCAAACATTAGCTTATCTGTGTATGCATCTGTGTATATATGTAAGTATGCATCTGTATATATATCTATATATATCTGTATGCATAGATATATACATATATGCATATGTGTATATATATATATATGTATATGTGTATATATATATATATATGTACGCATAGATATATACATATGTTTATGCATATATGTATGTATGTTTCTGTGTATACATATTTATGTATGTATCTATCTTTGTTAATACATGTAAAGTCACAGTTGACCTTGAAAATTCAAACTGTGTGTAGTGGGTATTGTATGGATTTGAATGTATATACATGTATGTTTGCACCTTGTCTTTCAATCAGTTAAGGACAAAGCTAAACTTTGACTTACGAGAGTCAAACTATGTAAATCTTTGATTTCATGTCAATTTGGTTTTTTATACAAATAATCAGTTTAGAAAGGCAATATTATGATTACTTATGTTTAGTAGATTGTAATAAGTAGCTTACATGAAAGGTTAACGGGTCAAAGATAGTCAACCCTAAAAAGACAATGTTCGGTTGGCTAAAATTGTTGGAGGATAACAGACAGAGGGTCCAAATTGTATGTATTTAAAACCACAGGGTTACAAATTGTAAGGGTAGAACAACTTTAAGCAGAAAACCGAACTTTGAGTTCTCGACGGGGTCCTAATTGCAAAAAATTTCTGACCACATGACCCATATATGCAAAAATGAAATCACGGGGTTAAAACTTACGTTTGGTGTGCCACCATTGGGACCATATTTGCAATTAATTCTTATAAATTATTTAACATTTATTCTATTTTAAGGTTAAAGTTCTTTAACCGCCATATCCATATTCTTTATTTATCTATATAATTCAACTTAGAAACACTATGTTTCTAATTTAGCTTGCATTTATTAAAAACCTCTTATATTCCATTTATTATCCTTATCTTTATGAAATTACAAATTTTGTCCTTTTGAATATAGAAAATTATGGATGAGTCCTTTACGAAAATGAGTTTCAGTCTTTATCCTTTATTTGGATATTTGTCTCAGTTTTAGTCCTTTACACTAACGAATGTTAAGTTTTTCAGGTAAGTCAAGTCATGTGCCTTGCACATGAAGGCATTTTAGTCTTTTAACAATTTGAAGGACTATTTGTGTAATAACTAAAAAGATTTGGTTCTTCTATTCAGTTATGATAAGTAAGAAATTAAAATACCGTAAATCTATTTTTTCCACAATCTTTTTCATCCCAAACACCACCAACTCCAAGTTTCACACAACTTTTACAAAATTCCGTTAATCTAAGAAATTGAAGCAAGCACATCAATAACCTTGAGAGGAACTTTAGGTAGATATTGTAGGATCAAGGAGCGTTCCACACTTCCACCGACAATGAGATCTATGCCCTAAATCCATGAAATATAGTAGAATATATTTGATTTATAGGTATAGAAACTTATATATTTTTAGGGTTAAGAGAATTAGGCGAATCAACAGTACCATAATGGTGGCTCGTACCTGAAAAATGTGGCAATGAGTGAAGATAAACGAGTGAGGGTTTATGTGTCAAATGCGCAAAAATGGCTGATTTGTGGGTAGATAGATGTAGACCGGTGAAGCCAAGTCGATTTAATGAGATTTTCCGGCGAGGTGGGTTTCAGATGTGGGGCTGCTGCATGGCAAGACACAGATCAGTGAAGACAACTTAAGGATCTTATTTTAGCATAAACGTTCGCGTTTAGGATTTATAATGGTTTACGACTGGAATATATATAAATTTATATTAAGGTTACTGGTACAATTATTAGAGGATGAAACGGAGAAGACACTAGAACTTAGGTTATATTAATAAATGGACAAGTTGTTAAATACTCTTGTATTTTCTTTGTGTTTCTTGTTACAAACTTGTGTACTTGATGTGTAAATCAATTAATGGTAATATTGTCACTTAATAGTGTCACATGTGTTTTGAGCAATTTGTATATCACACTCGGGCGTATTCCGCTTTAGCCGGGGTGTTACAGCAGCGACGACGGCGGTGGCAGGTGCTGGGGCGCCGACAAGAAAACTACGATGGTGGTGATGGCTGTTTTCAGACGATGGTGATGGCAGTAATTGTGTGTAAGTTGGGTTAAAAGATGACGGTGGTGACATATTTCCAGAACTTAATCTTTATTGTGGTGGAGGTCAATGAAGGAATGGGTGGTGGTGGTAATGGAGGTGGGTGGATTTTAGGGTTTGTTAGTAATGGAGATGAAATGTAGATGTGAGATGTTTGAGTTAGAGAACCAAATATTTTTAGTTATTACACAAATAGTCCTTCAAATTGTTAAAAGAGACTTAATTGAAAAACTTAACGTTCGTTAGTGTAAAGGACTAAAACCAAGGAAAATATCCAAATAAAGGATAAAGACTGAAACTCATTTTCGACCCAATCCATAATTTTCTATATTGAAAAGGACAAAATTTGGAATTTTTTCTTTTATTAATTACTTTTTTTTTCTTTCTTTTTTCATTTACAATCTTAACGACTACTTATTCTCACTATTGTTTTTCTTTCTTTTCAAAACTGATAACTTTATTTGTTAACTACTGACAAAGATTTTATCAAAATAAGTCACAAAACGTTACAAAAAGAAACAACACAAAAACTGGTCCAGCAAGGAATGTAACAATCTGAACCATTCATTCATTGTTTAGTTAGCCGTTACCTGACCCGTTTCTATGTTCGGGTAACTTAATCAATAAAACATCACATTTATCAATTTATTATATTTATTATTTTTCACATTTATCTAATTTTCCAATATATCTATGAATTATATACAAAATAAACCATAAAACTTAGTTTTAAACCTTTTTGTATCCACACTTGAACCTTAGAGACCATTTTGCAAACATGTCCAAATATTATATTAAAACCCAAACCCAAAAATATATCCAAACCTAATCCAAGATTCAAACATGTTTATGATCCAACCCATAACCCGTTTGATTTGGTGCACCTTAATCTCCGTGTTGTACTTGAAATTGATTCACAAGATCGTTTGTATTGCCTATTACGAGATACTCCAACAAAGTAATTAAGGAATAAGATCAAATCAATGTTGTTGTTCAAAATAAGCAACCAGTTATTACTAACTTGGCATTATACTGCTTAGAAACGATTATAATTTAATTAAACTCGCATACACGTTCCTGCATACCTTACGAACTAAACCTAGAAGCAATTGAATTGTATCTGTATGCTATTAACGTTTCCAGTTCGTGTACAAGCTGACCCTATTTCATTCTAATTGACCCTCAATTCCTCATCGTTTTTGGTAATTTATTTATGTTACTGATTCGTCATGACTACATTAACAATAACCCCATGACTAATCAGCCAAACATCAAACGTTTTGGCCGATTGTAATTGTTAGGGTTCATATGATTTGGGATTAATCTGGATCATGTTTAAATATATTTGGTTTCATCTATCACCTGGGTTAGACGGGCTGGGCTGGTGCACTTTGGCTTGGTCACGGGAACAGCTGGAGGCCCAGTCCGTTCTTTTTGTTAATTATTTTTTAAATGTTTTTAACTAAAAAAAACTTAATATAATTAATATAAAAAGGTAATGAAATGTATTTTGAGAATTTGGCACTTCTAAATTTGCGTTTTCTGGCTCTTTTTGTTAAAACTATATATATTTATATATGTATGTATATATATATATATTAATGAAATGTATTTTGAGAATTTGGCACTTCTAGATTTGCGTTTTCTGGCTCTTTTGTTAAAACTATATATATATACATATATATATATATATTTGTGTGTGTGTTTGTGTTTATATTCATAAATCTATGTATAGATATATGTATAAAATATGTTTATAAAAATAAAGTTTTTTAACAACTAAATTATAATAAATATATTAGATAAGTCTATAATTTATAATAAATATGTAAGACAAACACAATTATAAAACTTATCAAATTATAATCGGTTTAAGTATGTTATGTATAATTATATTTTATATTATAGTATTTATTTTAATATATAGTCTTAAATAAAAGTAATCTTTGCAAATAACAATAAATTAAATAATTTATGATTTCACAAACACACCCGATCATCACCAAATCCCGAATCTCTATCATGTTATAGGATCCTTCTTTAATTCGTGTTTGTTTCCGCAATCAATCTTAACTAGGGTTTCCCTTTGGTAATTCTCGAAAAGCATGACATCTCATTTTCATATCAAATGATTTGTATTTTTGCTTATTTGATAAGGTGAGAACTCATTCCTCTTTTTACTTATTTTCAATTATTTTGGGGACATATGCGTATTGTATTGTATTTCATATTATCTAGTATTCACATTAGCAAACTGTTAATCTTGTGTATATACCCATTAATTGCCTAATTTGGTACATGTTTAATTGTTTATTTGATCGCATTTAGAGATGTCCGTCATAATCACATTAATAGTATGATCATATGACCGTCGTAGTAGCCAAAGTCCACTTCACAAGGCAATGGTTTTACCGACACTCATTATTTGCTCAATGACTTTATTGTTTATCTCACCAAGGAAAATTTTGAATTTTTTTATTATATTATATTCAAATTACTGATGTTTTACTCACTCAATCTTGTGTTGACAAATCTACTTTATTTTGTACACATATGTAGATTTTTTTAATTGACTGCAAGTTGGTAAATACTTAGTGATGACTTAAGTTAGAAGAGTTTAGAAAGACTTATTTTAAATTTGATTCGAATTTATATTTTGCTTTTATTTAAAGATTATGTACTTTGTTTGTTTTGGAATATTTGGATTATATAATTTAAATAAATAGATACCTTAATACTGCATGATAGTACTTGTGAGCTATAAGCAATCGTTTGCGCCCCGGCATTTCCACCTTAGGTTGGGGTGTGACAAGGAGCTAGTCACAACCCACATCAAACCAACATTTCCCCAATCGACATTCCAATTACAAATTAAACCACACCAGTCTTTCCATGACCATGTTGACCGCTGATGCGATGTGGAAGTAGTATGAAAAATGTGTTATTTTTTCAAAGGTTAGTTCATACAATGTTGAGTTTTAAATTTATAAAAATGATTATTATTTTAACTAAACCACACACAAATAGGCAAGTGTATTTATCGTATATTTAGTAAAGTATAGGTAAGAACCAAGTATCGATCCACACACTTATAGAGTTTACTGCTTAATCCTTGTATTTGTTTAACCTGAAGTAACAAACATTTTTGTTTTGGTTTTTAATAAATAAGTTATAAGAGAAATAAAATAAAATACAATATTTTTGGGTTTTTATATTTTAAGGTGGAAAGAAAATCAAAGATAAAAATGTATCATCTTAGTTAAAACTCCTCTTGATTAGGTTTGATAGTTTATTAGTAAACATGTGATCTTGAGCTTGCTATAGTGATTAAATGGAAGAATAACATAGTTGGTGTAACAACTTGGGTTTTTCATTCATATATTAAATATCAATACCTGACCCGTTTTCGTTTATGGGTAATTTTAATCAATAAAACGTCACATGTATCGATTTATTAGTTTATTTTTATTGTTTATTATATTTATTTTATCAAAATAACTTCCAATTCTATACATTTTTACCCTAAACTCAAGTTCTAACCCAATATGCATCCTCACTTATATTCCATGGACTAAAATGCAATTCTGCCTGAATATTTTATCTTACCCAGCTACATAAACCCGTAAACCCATATTTGAACCCAACCCGTATACCCGTTTGTTAACTTGTGCTTTAATCTTCGTTCTATAATCAAATTTGATATGGGATATCATTGTAATAACTATTACGACTCCACCGACACGACTAATTTGGAAAACACGATCTAATTGATACGAATTGATATAATAAACAAACCGTCTTTATTCACTATAGTATTATACCATTAACAGTTCACAATAATCAAATTAATCTGGTTTTCACGTTCTTATATGTCTCGCCAATCAAAACCCGAAAGTTAATTACATTACCACACCCTGCTATTATCAAATCGAATTCAAGTTTCTGTCGACTGCACTTCGTTCAATTAAACCATCGTTTCCTCATATTTTCAGGTAATTAGATTATGCATTATGATCATTTTAATTTGTTTAACAATATCCCTAACATTAATTGAACAAACATGTAGCAAACTGAATGATTGCTGATTCTAGGGTTTATAAACCATTTGGGTTTTAATTAGTTCTGTATTTAAATTAGTGTTTCCATGTTATAACCAGCTGACACTTAGCCTAGTTGGTTGCTTTGTGTGTGTGTTCAAGTCACAAGCCGGCTGGTGGCGCGGGTTCGAGCCTCCCCTAGCCCAACTTTAGTTAATTCATTTTTTTGTAATTATTTTAATAGGTTAAATGATTTTATAATTAGCAATTAATATTAAAGATATTAAAATAAACATTATTTATTAAACCGACATCTTTGAATTTACGTTTCTTGTCAACTAATCTCGTTACAATATTTTGTGTGTGTGTGTGTGTGTATATATACATATATTGATATATGGGGGAGGGTTATCGTAAAAATAAGTAGTTTCCTAGGAAGACTAGGAGTAAATCATAGCCATTGAATCATGTTAATTAATTGTTGATATATAAAATTACAAAAAACCGACATAGTTTCCTAAAATTGTTATGTTACCATAGGTTGTAATGCGACATGTAAAAAATCTATTGGTTCTTATCATTCTTAGGAAACTCCTTATTTTTATTTGAACCATTTTCTTGATTATATATATATATATAATAAACCGACATTATTTTATTAAAATCCGACACCATTTGCGATGGTTTTCTTTGTTGAACGTCTATACAAGTTTATTATATATATATATATATATATATATATATAGGTATTGGATCATTTCAAAAGTTTTTTTACAACGAGAAGTGCGAGAAATGAAGGTGTAACTCCATTAATCCCTAATTTCACTCTCTTTCTTATGTGTAGGTTGCTGTGTAGGTGCATATGTATGTGTGTAGGTACGTATGTTTGTATATATGTATGTATGTTTGTATGTGTGTAGGTACATAAGTTTGAATGTGTCTCGGTACATTTATATGTTTGTAGGTAGGTTTGAATGTGTAATTAAAACATATATACAACCAACCTACATATATATATGTAACATCATATGAAAGGGAGTGAAATTATGGATTAATAGAGTTATACGTTCACTTCTCGCACTTCTCGCTGTAATATCACTTATCGCGAGATCCATCCCCTATGTGTGTGTGTGTGTATATATATATATAATTGATTTCTTTTGAGAACCATTTTGAGTTTTAGAAACTCGATAGAACTCAACGTAACAATTTTTTTTTTGAATTTTTTTTACATATACGTAAGTGTAACGTAAAAAAAATTATAGTATTTTTTACACACCGAATCGAATTTTTACACATGTATAACCAACATTTAAACTTGTGTAATCGTAAAAAAAACTATATTCATGTGTCATGATTCAATTTTTTAATCACATTTAATTTCAGCCACATATTCTATACTCATTAATTATATGTGTGGTCCATATTGAGTTCTTAAAGTTCTTATAACTAATCAAGTTCTCAAAATATCTCTCCCATATATATATATATTATTTTTAAACAAAAGTATAATAAACGTATTAAAGTGATTAAATATATTTTCACCGCTAATTTTCGTTAAAAGATTTAAAATAAACTATTTATTTTTATTATAAGTTATTACATATTTTATTTAACTGAGTTGTGTATATTTCGATACATATAAAAGATACCCCAAAATCGTTTTCTTATACTTGTTCCATATAGTCTTCTTTTTTATACTGAATATAAAGTCTCAATTCCAACAAGTAAAAAGCAAGTCAAAAGGGGGGATATTTCCTTATTTCGAAATGGTTGATTATGAGATATTTTGATTTTTTTATTCATTTTTTATTTAATTGAATTGTGTGTATTTCGATACATATAAAAGATACCCCAAATCGTTTTTTATACTTGTTCCATATAGTCTGCTTTTTTATACTTGTTCCATATAGTCTACTTTAACTCGAATGAATGTTCTGAAGAAACATCAATTAAGTTATTTTCTAGAAAAAGAGGATTCTTGCATATTTGCCCTTTTGATGAGAAAACATTCATTTATCGGTAAAATAACTTCTAATTATGTACACGCAAGAAATATTATTTATTTTAAATGATTATTTTTTTATTTGCAATATATTTATTTAAACAATATTATCACATATATTATAATTAGTTAAACATTTATTTACCTATATTATATTTATTTAATACAATGCATAATTACATCTAATTAGTTACGTATTATTATCATTAAAATAATTTATGATATATATATATATATAAACATTTATTATTATATTATATCTCAACTCATATTTAATTATTTAAACTAATTATTTGATTATTATATTTAGTGTAACGGTATTTTATAAATAATAAAAATAATCATCCTATAAATGATAAACAATAATAATGATTTTACAATAATGATAACAATAGAGATCAATCCTTCGATCAATAATATTCTAATCACTAGCATAATTCAAATCACATCGAAATCTTAAATTCATTGTACATATTGTGTCATTTATAATTAATTTATAATAACATATTATTTAATTAGGAATCTTTGATAGTAAATCTCGAAGGGTTTAACATTCTCGCATCCTTGTAATTTTTGCATTTAATCAGGTGAGTAATCATCCCCATATTTTACTTGTTTTTAAATGTTTTGGGTACTTATGCGTACCAATACTCATTTACATATTATATTATATTCTTAAATGCAAACTGTTAACATTTGGGTTGCGTATCAATTAAATGACTACTTGCTATTTGTTTATGTGCTTATTTATCACATTCGGAGAGGTCCATCATTATAATGGCATCATGTCGTAGTGGCCGGCGTCCGATCGCATGACAATGGTTTCATCGACAACTCAATTATTCTATCATGGTAACCAACGCCCGATTCGTATGTCAACGGTTTAGCCCACAATCATTATTTGTTTGCAATATTTAAATGCTATTGTTTGATTGTTTATACCATGAATAACAGTTTTGCGGTTTTCTTATATATATATTATTATTAGCGTCAAAACTGGTGATTTTCTCACTCAACCTCGTGTTAACAAAAATATCTATTTTGTACGCATTTGCAGGTTATCAGGTTGGATTGTCTATCAAGGTGAAGAACACTTAGTGATGAATTTTAGGATAAAATGTAAACAAGATGGTTTAGTTTAGTTTTGTAATGTTCTATAAATTGATGTACTTGTTTGTAAATTATTTGTTATTAAATAAATTAATTAGATATTGTCACATGTTAAATTGTATGATAGTACCTTGTGAGCTGTGAACAATCAGTTCACGCCCCGATATTTCCGCCTTATGTTGGGGTGTGACAGTTAGTCATGTTATTCCATGATAATTAAAGAAAGAGATAATTCTTGACCCCTTTTACTAAAACATTATTTTATGTAAGAATGTGGGTTTTAATAAAGATAAGTTAACTCAATTTAAAGATGAGACAATCCCTTAAATTACTAAGTGAATTGTCCTTGATACTTTAGTAAAGTAATCCTTGTATAATGCCTAAAATACCAATTATGATTAGTTGAGTCTTAAAGGATTAACCTTGCATTATAAAATCTTAACCCGCACAACTCTTGAACAATTATAGAACTCATGTAATAACCACTATAGAGTTGCTTTAAATTGGTTATATTGCATACTCACTTAACGAGTAATTAACCGATCTTAGTTGATGAACACCAACAATCCGTTTCCACAACATTATTGATAATTCTCATTCTAATATAGTCAATCATTATTAATATTCTATTTGATCCATTTCAATGTTAAGATTAATGTATTTCCCCCCAACCAAGCCCTTACTGGAATGACGATTTCTCGACTTATCATCAATCTTGGAATCTTGGCGGCTATTTAAAAGTTTCTTAAGTTATTCCTAAACCATCACAAGAGTGGCAGTTCCCCGGCTTATCGTCAAGCTCGTTTGGGTTTTGACTTTAAGGAATCTTAATTTATAAACCAAGTTCACACAAGAATAGCGATTTCTCGACTTATCATCAAGTTTGGGGTCTTAAGGTTCACTAAGGCTTCGCAAGACTAGCAATTTCTTGGCTTATCGTCAAGCTTAGCACTTAGGGTATCTTTTAAGAGTATTTTAACATTCCTCACCAAGTGATAATTTCAACACAACCATTAGTTATGAAAACCGATCACATGTTTACTAGCATTATAAAACTTTAATTAAGATTTATTATAAACCAAGATGATGATACTATGGAAGTTTAGTCACTAATAGACATAATGATAGTTATCAAAGTAAAATATACAAACATGATCAAATTGAATCAATCTAAACAATTTAGATGATTAATCTTTGATGTTAATGATTTCTTCAAAAAGCTTAATCTCCTTAATCTTCAAGTGGTGGATGGATGAAATTGATTCCCTTATTTATGGTGGTAAAAGGAAGTGGTTGGAGAATATTGAATACTCTTCCAAGGGGTGTTTAATTCCATTAAATTAAGAAGAAGAAGAGTATTCAATTTATAGGTTGATCAGACCCACAAGGCACGATCATGTCGCCAATTTTGTCCTGTTGCAATAATTGTCATGCCGGATCGTACAACTCAAGGGTAACACGGTCGTGCTAAGCAAGACACGATCGTGTTGTGTTCCAAAACAGTCCAAACTTTTCCTATTTTGTCCTTTTCTTTTGTTCTGAAGGCATGACCGTGTTTTGGGAAGGCGTCGTGTTTTGCTTCAAAACCTTCTATTTTTTCTTTTGTTGTTACCTTTGATAACATGGGATGTGTCTTTGTTAACATGACCATGTCTTTATTTCTTGATTTTTTGTCTTTACGTCGTATGCTCTAGGCATAACCATGTCTTGATTCACTATGGGGTGTGTCCTGTTAGTTTTTACTGTTTATCTTCGTTTTTCTTTTCATTTCAGCTTGTTTTATTCGTTAGGGTTATATTTACTTATAGATAGAAATTATACACATTAATGGTTATTTATTCTAATATAGTTGCAAAAATTATGCTTGTTTGGACATATTTTAGTACTGAAAAGATGTATAATTTCTTATACATCACCCGCCCGACCTATTCTTGACCCAAAGATAGCTAAAGGTTTTAGTATCGCCTACTAACCTTACCACCGACCTCTTACCAATTGGTCTGGTGGTATGATGTGTACCGCTTTAGTGGGGGGTTCAAATCCTTGCAACTACAAGGTTAGAGGGATTAAAGGTAAAAAAGTTTGTCGCTAAATGAAAACTACACTAACGACTGAGGCCACTTTACTATTGAAAACCAAGACTAAATTCATAATTAACCAAAAGAAAAAAAAAACAAAATCAGAAAGAAAAAAAATAATTGGACGCTGTTATGTGATTGTCAAACACTCGAACCGCTGGTGATGCTTCCCACTCGTCGAAAATCGCCGCCTCTAGTTTCTAGCCGACCAAAACCTGAGCCGTCACTGTTTCTCTCAAAGGTATTCTTAATTTCTTTCTAATTTTTTAAGTTGTTCATTATTAATTTTAGGTTTTATTTGAAAATTGTATCTCTACCAAAATAGGCTAATTGTATTTTAGGTTAGGGTTAGTTATCGTGTATTTGATTATTATTTATGTTTTTTTATTCTTAAATTAGGAGATTCGAGATAAAACAACATTCTAAACAAGTTCTTATTAGCAATTTTCTTAAAAGACATATCTAAGAAATTGATGACATTCATAGAAGTGAAAATCAAAATATTGTAAATGAAATGCAAGAGAATGGTGATGTTGATCCAACTGTTCTTTAAACTTAAGTTCATTCAATATCAGATAAAATCTATTTGAATGGTCTTTAAACTTAAGTTCATTCAATATCAAATAAAACCTATTTGAATGGTCTTTCTTCGGACCTTTTTGATAGACCACCCATTACAAGAAAATGAATACTTAAGACAAAACAAGTTTGAGTCAATGTTGGAATAAGCAAATTTTTATTTATTTATGAAAAAACAGTATTACGATGTTAGGTATGGCATAATGTTATGGTATTCCAAGAAATTGGAAGAATGTCACTACTAATTGATATCATTTTGAAATTGATTTTTAATAGAGTTATGGATATGAAAATATTAGAACTTGAGAATCAATTCAATGAGGTAACAAATACTATGAAAAAATGTGATACGATCCTAGTTATATATTATTATTAATAAAGTTTAATATATATTAATTAAGTTTATCTTTTAATTGGTTTTCTTATTATACTCTAATTGTGTTTCCTTATTGTTTATCTTTTCTTATTTTATGTGTTTTCTTTTCCTATTGTAATAGTTTCAAGAAGAAAAATAATAAGAAAATTTGTCTCAAATTTTTTTTTGTCTTCTTCTCTCTTGTTCTTTAAGCCTAATTCACTCTATGGGTCTATCAGGAGATTGAAGATCTTGAATCGATCTCTATCAATTTGTTGCTTTCATCAATCGTCCTCATGCTTCCTTCGTCGCGTGAAGACCTTATTTTGGCCATGGTTGAAAAAATTGATCGGTTATTGATCAATCAGCAAAACTCAATTGCTGCTCAACAAGCTGCCATAGCCAAGTTCCAGTTTGATTATCTCACTGCCACCATGAACCAAATCATCTCTAACCTTACCGTTGCCCTCACCAAAATTTTAGGCGCCTCCACGGTGAAAACGGACCCAAAACTAGCCCTTACACCCCTAATCCCGACAACCCTACCACTGCTTGTTACCAGTTTTGAGACCGCACCAGCCCCAAAACTCACACCAGTACTGGATAGCTTTTTTCCCATTCCAATCGGCGGACCAAATACGGTTAAGAAACCACTACCAAAGGCTACGAACTCGGTCACCAAAGCAAAGAAAAGCACATTGCCACCATCACCACCAACTTTGTTGCATATGTATTAATTAAGTTTATCTTTAAATTGTTTCCTTATTATACTATAACTGTGTTTCCTTATTGTTTATATTTTCTAATTTTATGTGTTTTCTTTTCCTATAAATTGGAATCGTTTCAAGAATAAAAATAATCACAAAACTTGTCTCAAGTTTGATTTCTCTTCTTCTCTCTTGTTCTTGGAGCCTATCCCACTCTACGGGTCTATCGGGAGATCGACCATCTCGAATCGGTCTCTATCAAAATGTGTCAAGCTTAAATCCTTTTGATTGGTTTTCTAAGTTTGACATATCTTAAATAGTGACATTTTATGAAATGTATCGAGTTGATTTTAGTATGAAAGAAATAGGGTGTCTTTAGATGATGTTAAGGTATTTTATCACACTTTAAGAGAATATATGATATAGTTGCAAAACTGAATGGAATATGTGACATTACTCATCTAATGGTGGAAAACGAAAAAGATTGTTGTACTTTTCTTTGGTTTATCGGATATTGAAGTTATTGTTGGTTTTATCGGTTGTAACCGCAACCATATTGAAAGATGTTTTTTTTTTCTATAAATGAAGCTTATCAAGAAGGATTTACACAATCGAATATGTGCAAAATATTTGAACAATGTTCTAGTTTATATGGTCGAAAAAGAAACAATTGATAAAGTAACAGAAGATGATGATGATGATGATGATATAATGACTCGATTTCATAATTTAACTAACTAAATATGAGAAATCTATTAGGTATTTGTTTGACTTAAATTATGATCATGTTTTTCTCTTTTAATTGTTTATTTACAATGTATGAATTCATGGTTAAACAAAAGTTGGAAGAATCCTGAAGATTTTCTTATATATAAGCTTCTGGTGGTGGGGCTCGAAGGATATTATTCATTTAAGATAAAATGACAAAAGACTTCCTTTACGTTTGCACGGTTTTTTAATGGACGTCATTTGGCAAACTTAATGACATAAATCATCCTTTACGTTTAAAAAGTCTATCACGTCATGTCCTTTCGCACTAACCCAGTTAACATTTTCCTTTAAATCCGATCATGTGCAAGACACGTGAGGGTACTTTTGTAACTTTACACATTTATTAAATAAATGAAAAAATTATATATAAAAACAAATAAAATCTCTATTTCTTCTCTCTCTCTCTCTCCCTCTCTCATTTTTCCAATTCTTCAGTTGTTGCTCAATTCCGGCCGCCATCAATCACCACCACAATTTCATGGTGACAGTGGTGTTTCATAACAACCACCAGACATAGCCCGCACCACAACTTTGACTTTTCATAGACGTTCGTCACCACCGCAACTCAGACTTCTCACTGATAGTCTCCACCACCATCATGGCCGCCACCGCCAAGACACCGTCTTCTCTCCTCTACATATCCAACAAAAATTTAGCCCATCATCTTAGTTTAGATAAGATTACGGGTGTTTGTACAGGCTTAATTGAAGTTTCATCCACGAAATCAAACTATATCTGAGTTCTATCAGATTTCTAGATCTAGGGTTCTGATGGGTTGTGACTGATGGGTTGTGGTTGTTCTATGGAATCGATCGATTTTGGGTCGTGGACAATGGTTATCCTTGTCGCTGGCAAGAGAATCATCATCGACGGTGGTGATTGGGCTGACGGGAATCAAACAAGAGGGAGAGAGAGAATCAGAGTGCAAGGAGGGGATGAGAGAGAGAGAGGGAGAGAGATTGTTTATATGGTGGATGCAGTGGTGGTGGAGGGTGATGTTGACATCGGTGGATGTGGATGACAGTGGTGGAGTGGGTGGCAGGTGAGGGCGGTGATGGTGAAGATGTGGTGGTGAACGATGGTATTGATAGTTATGGCAAGTGGGTGGTTGTAGATATATGGTGTCCGGAGATGGTTAGTGAGAAGGGATGGTGGTGGCCGGAGTTGGGAAGGTGGTGGCCGGGTCGGTGATGGTGGTTGCAGAGGGAGAGAGTGAAGATTAGAGAGAGAGAGATGGCAAAATATATCATTATGTATATTTAAATATTTTTATTTTTATCTCAAAGTTTAAGTTATAAGCACAAATAGTCCCTCAAAGAGTAAAAGACAAATTTACCCTCATGTGCTTTGCACATGATTGGTTTTAACGAGAAAGTAAACTGGGTTAAGCCCAAAGGATATACCTTGATAGACTTTTTAAACGTAAAGGATGATTTATGTCATTAAGTTTGCTAAAGGACGTCCATTGAAAAACCGTGCAAACATAAAGGACGAGTTTTGCCATTTTGTCTTCATTTAATTTGCTCCTTTTGCCCAGCTGCTTCTTCGGCTTGAATTTTGGTTGGATAGTGGTTGGAGATCGACCTTCCAGTTTTAATGTCCTTGTCTGGCTATTTTGATTGGCTAAACAATGCAAGGATAAATTTCTCAGAATGTATAATCATAGTTATTAGAGTGAACTGCTGTTTTTTTTGTGTTTTATCTAAATTTGTGGTTTTAGTCCAATAGCTTAAAATATGCTATTTCATCTATGTGGTTTCATTTCACTTGCAATTAAACCCGATTCACTATATCTGGCCGTTAAACCCATCAGCGTGCTCTTCACGTGAGGGCTGTTTTGTCCTCCCCCCCCCCTCAAACACACCCCAGTCTCTCACGTGAGGAGGCTTGCGAATTAGGACTAAGGTTTATTTGGGGAGAAAAAGAACAAAATTGCCCCTCATTTAAGGAGGTAAATTATGAGTTTAACGACCAGACTTAACGGGATTAGTAAATTCAGGTTTTACTGCAAGTGAAATGAAACCACATGGTCGAAATTCACAAATTTGAAACTATTGTAATAAAATCACATATTTGAACCAACCAAATGGACACAACTGTAGTTTACTCTAGTTATTATTATGATGGTTTGATGGGTTCTTTGGCGGTTCCAAAGTGCCATGGTTTTCCAAAGTCAGATCACACAAGAAACTATATTTGATTCCATTGTGAATTTTTGTTGTTGTTATGGTTTGTTAATCGCAATAGATCGAAAGTCGATCTTTAAGTGGGTAGAGGGGTTGTTAAACCTGTTTATTTTGACGTCATAGTTTTTACCATTCTTACTTCTTGCTAGTTGTGAGGTAAACGGGTTCCAAAAAACCTCGCCATTCCAGCTTTGACTAGGTGGTAAAGGCTCTTACCTTTGTAATGAAAATCAGGGCTTGATAAATGGGTGTGTTTAGTTGTTCAAGAAAAATAATTAAATATCAAACTGATTAGAATGAACTTAAAGAAAGTGATTGTCGTAGGGTTATCATTTGTCTATGTATCGATTATTAATTTTTATGTAAAGTGAAACACGTACATTCTATCTTTCAAAATCTCTCCATGTTACCTCACCTTGTTAATTATATCGTGAATCGTCGATCAATAGTTAATTATGTGGATCATGCACGTGTACAACATTCTTTGTATACGGTCATGATTTGACTTTCTATTTTAACGTATTAAAATGAACAGTGGTTTCTTTTGTAAGCTATTAAGGTTCAATTTGCAGTTAACTTTCATGATTCTCACACAAAGCTATGATTTTGTATGACTTGTATAGTTGTATTTTACAAATTCTTAAATCTTAAAAGATTACTTGTCGGGATCAAATGTTTTGAAATTTAAGGCAAAACAAGTTGCGTAGCTAGCCTTTTTTGGATATCAAATCTTGGTCGTTTAAAAATAACATTCATTGAATGTTCGGCCATAATATGACTATTCATGACTAACCCATTGGACACGACTATGTAGTGCTACAGCCTCAGGCGCTATGAAACCATAAGTATCAAATGCGAGTTTATAAACACGTGCTGGTTGTAAATACATGCATGATTTCTTGTGTGTGTTCACTTTGCATAAAGCGACTTTTAATGCAGTCTGACTCACTGTGAAAACACACTATTACGCAAACCCATAAGAAGAGAATACATGTAAGATTTATACATTCGTGTTTCCCTCTTATCCATGGGTCTGTCAAGAAATTCACACGTGTTTTATTTTTTCTTATCAGAAATCTCAAATTGTCTAGATATTTCAAAGAGTCTGTCCTTAACCAAATCATGTTGGCATTTCCTAAAAGCAATTTTTCTTTTATCATTAAATGTATAATTTTCTTAAATCTCATTTTTTTCATACCCTAACAATAATTTTACTACTTATGAGATTTTACTCTATGTTTTTACTTAGAGGCTGCAACCTATTTACGAAGGTATTTGAGATCTTTTGATAACATTATTTGCATTGATTATTAGTGACAGATCATATCGATCGGACTACACACGTTACACGCCTCTACCCCTTCCATGTAAATAAAAACCCAACTAATAGTCCCTAAATGTTTCATCAACTTGCTCCAAGTGAACAATGCCAACCATCAAGAACAAACTCACCTGCCGTCAGCGTCGGCTGCGGCAACACCTGCCGGAAACTAAACCTCTCCAGAATCTTCCACCCAAAACCCATCAAACAACGACACAGCCATTACCATAGCCACCCACATCAAACGCGTTTTTGTTGTGCTACTAATACTTATACTTGCTCTGCTATTCTACCCCATCCTCATCACCACCACCAGCATGATTCCTCAGCCTCCACCTCCCGGACCACCACTCCCACCGCCAAGACAACCACATTATCACCTAACATCTCTGTGCAAGGGGTCGGGTGGCTCGGCAGCAACAGCCTGGCCGTAGAAAAGGATTCGACCAATCCGTATGTTGATTTCCGGGATTCCATGTTACAAATGATAATGGAGAAGGAGATATACGGGAAAGATGATCTTCGGGAGCTTCTTAACTGTTTCTTGCAACTGAATTCGCCATACTATCATCCGATTATTGTCGGAGCTTTTACTGAAATCTGCAACAATCTTTCAAACTAATGTGCATGATGATTATTATATTAATTTCCAAGTCTATGTAGGTAAGACTGAATTAACAGCCTCGAATTTTTAATGTTTTGATACATGGGTTCGGTGAAGATTAGAATTAATATCTTTATTGTAAAAGATTAGTGTTTTTTTAGCACAACTCTGGACTTATTATTTGGGAGAGATTTAATTGCACCTAATTTTTCGGTTATTTACACGCATTTAGGGTTACAATTAGTTGACGTGGGAGGGGTGGAGAGAGTTTGATATTGATAGTTTGTTTGTAAGGGTTAAATGAAAAGGTTTAGGTGACTATGTAATTGCAACTTTCGTTGTAATGCTCGGCCTAGCAACTTGCTAAGTCGGCTATGTTGCTTTGATAAAATCTTGATTGATCGTTTAAACGAAAAGTTATATCCACAACTAAATTGTGCTGGATGATAAATTTATGTACACACAATCACCAACCTCTTTGTGCATTAATAATCTCAAGTAGGGGTGCCAAAACAAACCCGAACGGGTTGCTTTGGGTCAATATGGATAATTTTTAAAATTAAATTGGGTTAAGATGGATCAAACGAATTTTTCAAGAAGGTTAAAATGAGTTGGGAAAATGCTAGTGACTTTTGGTTATGAGTTAGAATGAGTTTGTTTATGTGTTTAAATTGGACTAAAACAAGTTTCATCCAATTTTATTTTAAACAAAAACTACGAAACCGAATAGAAATCGAGAAATCGAAATCATTGAAACCGAACAGATACCGAAACTGACTGAAATGAAAAAATGTAAAACCGAACTGAAAAAAACCCGAAAAAATCAAACCTGAACCGATGCAAAACCGGATTTTTTTAATAAACAAGGATGACATCGAAAATAATTTATTTTTTTACATTTCGTGTTTTTTTATTTCTAGTTTAAGTTATTTTCTTTTATTAATTTTTTGAAATTTTTTTTTTGAGTCTTGGGTCAAGATGGATTAACTTTACCCATCTTGACTCATAACCATCTTAACCCTCTATTATAAAAATTCATTCTGACCCATACATATCCAGACCTATACCCATTCTAACCTATCACCTAATCTAACCCAACCCACTCACATTGTCACCTCTAATCTCAACATACAAGGGATTTATTTTTTAAGTTTCATTATTCACCTTTATACTTTGTTATAATTACTATTTAGACCCTTAACTTTTGGGTTTTTTTACACTTTATTGTAATTATTATATAGAAACGGGGTACGCGCTATAATGTTTTTATGTTTACTTTTTTTGTTTGTTTGAGACTCTCTTGCCTTTTGTTTTAATGGCTTGAATGAGTTAAAGACCATGAATGGGTTAAACATGCTATAGGCTTAAAACCATTTTCAAACAAATGTGCTCTATTTCATTGGTAAATGTTGAGCTGTTACTTTGATGGTAGTGAGGAAGAAATGGAGAGACTGAAAGAAGATATGATTTTGAAATTGAGCAATGGAGCCGTTATAGAGTGATAAAGGAAAAAGAAAGAAAAAGAGAGAATAATAGCCTTTTGGACTTTGAAACTGCCTAAACTTATTTTAATTTTAATACTTTTCCTTGTAACCGCATCTTTTGCAATTACATTTTATAAACTTTTAAATTTTGATCAACTTTTTTAGAAGATGCCATGGAACATTAGAACCGCATTTTTTTTATATTTTAGCATCACACCTTTCTTTTGCTTATTTGTGTACTAGTGCTAGTTTTGTTTAGATGTTTTACGCCCCCGTCTCAACTCGAAGGTATTAATACTAGTTGTGTATAATTAGCACAATTGGCTCATATAAATTTTCGAGCTAGTTTCAATATTTGTCTCCATTGCGGTGTGTAGGGATGGTAATGCGTCAGGTTTAGGTATTCCCAAACCCATACCTGGTTATGAAAGTCCGTCCCAAACCCGTCGGGTTTTAATTGGGTAATTACCCGTTGGGTTTCGGGTTTTCCCATCGGGCTTCGGGTTTTCTTATCGGGGTTTAATAAAATACCCATCGGGTAAACCGGGCTCAAAACCCGCTAGGTTTTTACCGGGTTTTGACAAAACATAACTAATCAATTACAAAGATGGTCAATATAAATATAAAATGTCTCAATTAATTGACATAAACAAGTTCCGACAAATAATATATTTGGAAGATAGTATATATATAATATAATAAGCTATATCAGGTCCATCGGGTATATAATCGGGTAAATGGGTTTATGTTATCGGGTAATCAGGTAGGGTAATCGGGTATATTAGATATCCCAAACCCGTCCCGTACCCGCGAAAAATTTCAAAACTAATCCCAAACCCTAATGGATCGGGTATTACCCGTCCCATTTATGTCGGGTTTCGAGTTTTCCCATCTGGTTCGGGTTTCATTGCCATCCCTAGCAGTGTGTCTTTCCCACGACATTCTCCCCATCGTGGTGTCTTTCCAGCTTGCGAAATACGAGATCAGAATAATAGTATAAAAAGAAGTAACTAAAAAAGATCTAACAGTTAAAATTGATACATAAATAAAACATTACATCGTATACTAACATGAAGTGGTTGAAATATGAGTTGGTTCTCGTGATCGGGAACACTGTCCCAACTAGGAAAGTGAAAAGGACACGTGATACACTAATTTGAGATACTCCCTATATAGAAGCATTGATTTTCTCAAACAATCTTATAAGGATTTTACATGGGATCAAGCTCAAGAGGTAGTGGTCGTTTGCTATTATTATTATTAATTTTTTTTCATACGCTTCTATTGATTTTTTTGTTTTTACCATGCCCCGCATCTTACATTTAGGTGTTCATTCCTCAAACTCAACTCGAGTTTTGTATATTATTATTATTATTATTATTATTATTATTATTTTGTCGTGGTTCGTGGCTACCGGGCTGTTTTGTTGGGCGGGGATGGTATGACCGGGGTTATAGATAAGGGTGTTTGGCCGTGTTCTTTTAGAGGCTTCCATTGTTGCCCGGATGGATTACCGGGGTCCAAGGGGGTTCGATTGGCCGCACATATTAAGCGGCTTCATTTGTCAACGGATGACAAGAAAGAGACCTTACGGGAGGTGATCTCGACGAATTTGAATTGGTTTATTTCGGTTGGTGAGGGCTTTAAAGGTCTCGCGCAGGTGGATATGTGGGGCGCGTATGGAGTCACGTGCTCTCATTCGGGGGTGCCATCATGATGACCAATCGGTCTGGTACAAGGGTGTCACGGGAGATGTGGAGGAGTTTATAGTGGGGATTGCGAAGCCACATATTGAGAAGGAATTTGTCGCGGTGGGAAGGGTGGAGGTGGATGTAGCTCTACTTGAGCGTGTCTTCAATCTTCCTATTAGGACTGCTAATAACATTCCTCATAGTTGTCGTATGGCTTTTTCCCAAGCCTTAGTGGATGCTCTGGGTAAGGTGGCGGCTATGCCAGAGTCTGTTGAGACGTGGGTGAAACTTTTGTTGTTACCACATTGCACATTACGAGTGTTCAGACCTTCTAATCGTCAGCAAGCATGTATAGCAATAAAAAGTCTCTGCAATGCCGAAGTATTCAACGATCGCTATCAGCTTGGGGTGATGGTGACGGTTTCTTTGAGCTTCTTCTATCGCTTTTTAACCAACCCTTAAGGGATGCCCCGGGTGGTGATGCGTTTGTCCCCGAGTCTGATAACTCCGGGTTGTGTGCCAATGTTAAACAATGTTTGCGGAAAGTTTCGGACGGGCATTTCACTGCTGCGGCCAAAGTTTTATGCTCTTCAGGGGTCGCACCTTTCAGTAAGGATACTTTGAACGCATTTCTGTCTAAGCATCCCATCATGGCCCCTCCGATTAGGCCGGCTTCTTTGCTCTCTAAGCCTCCCCTTGTTGCGGACGTTGATAGTGTGCTTGGGTGCATTAAATCTTTCCCTAAAGGGATTCATGTTGGCAGGACGGATTGCGAGCCCAACACATTTTAGATGCGTTGTTCGGAGAGGGGTCTCCGATTGCAAATGGTCTGCTCAAGGCTATTTCTGTGCTGGTTAATTTATTTTCGGGGGGGAAGGTGTCTTTGGGTGTTGGCAGAGTTTGTTGCGTCTGCCCCCCTTACGCGGTTGCTTAAACCGGACAATGAGATTAGACCTATTGCTGCTGGGGCCATTTGGAGGCAGTTGGTCTCTAAGGTGGCTATGAGGGGTGTCAGGAAGGAGATGGATAAATACCTCGGTAACTTTCAATTTGGGTTGGGAGTCCCTAGTGGGGCAGAGGCCATGCTCCATAGCGCGAACAAGTTTCTAAATCAGTTTCATTCGGATGGGTCATTGGCTATGCTTACTGTTGATTTCTCTAGTGCCTTCAACTTAGTCGATCGGACGATCCATCTACATGAGGTCCGGAGTTGATGTCCTTCTATTTCTCTTTGGGGGGATTTTTTATATGGGAAGTCGGTTAGGTTATATGTGGGTGATACTTACATTAAATCCACCACTAGGGTTCAACATGGGGACCCTCTTGGGCCCCTCCTTTTTGCCTTAGTTTTGCACCCACTTGTTCACCAAATCAAAGATCGGTGGAAGCTTCTCTTTCATGCTTGGTACTTGGATGATGGTATGATTATCGGGGACACTAGAGAGGTGGCCAAAGCATTAGATATTATCAAGTCCGAGGGGCCTTGTTTGGGTCTTGAATTAAACGTTAAGAAAACAAAGTTATGGGCCAACATGAAATGGGGTGAAGGTGCATGAGGGGTTGTTCCCTTGCGGGATTGGAAGGTTGGTGCTGGGTGTGAAACTCCTTGGTGGTGCTGTAAGCCGGGATGCGGGGTTTATCAATAGTTTGGCTATGAAAAGGGTATCTAGCGCTGTGGAACTGATTAGTTGTCTCCCAAGACTTCGGGATCCTCAATGTGAGCTTCTTTTGCTTCTCTCATGTATGGGAGTCGCAAAGCTTTTGTTCGGTTTGAGAACGTGCCAACGTATGTATATGGGAGAAGCTATTTCTATATTTGACAATGGCCTTCGAAGGGCGATTGAGGACATCGTGGTTTGTGGGGGTCCGTTCTTCGGGGATCTCCAATGGAGGTTGGCATCACTACCTACCCATTTTTTTTTTTTGGGGGGGGGGGGTTGGGTCTATGTTTGGCCGAGGATGTATCTACATATGCTTTTGTGGCTTCGAGAACACAATCGTGTTGTTTGCAAGACCAGATTCTTCGGGGTTGTGATATTTATGGGTTAGACTCTGATTATGGGTGTGCGATGGATCGTTTACGTACTTCCCTTCCAGATTTTGATCTTAGCGGATTCTCTAATAAGGAAACTGCCCCCCCTAAAGCCCAACATGTTGTGGCGAGTGCCTTATTTAGTTGAATCGCCTAGAGTTTAGAAGTGAAGTTTGATCTATCCCCTGGCCAAAAGACGATGTTTGAATGCCTTCGGGCTCAGGATTTTTTAATGGCCATCCCCATTGAAGGATTGGGCCAACATATATCGGGTTTGGAGTATCGGGCTATCCATAAGTACTGGTTAATGATCCCTATGTTCCCAACTGATGAACCTTGGCCAGTTTTTCGCAAGGTCTGTTTGGATTCTTTTGGAGACCATGCGGTGCATTGCAAAGAATTGACTGGCTTTATATACAGACATGATTTGGTTAGGGATGTTCTGTGTGATGTTCTTAAATGGGCATGGAATTCTGCTAAAAAGGAAGCCCCTGTTAACTTTCTTACGGATCCTCTTGAAGGGAGGTCTACTATACGACCAACTGATATTATTGTGTTCAGGTGGGCAGGGGGAAAACACACCTATGTGAATCTTATAGGAGTGTCTCCTCTTGTTGGGCTCAGGGACCGTGGGTTGTTGTGGGTCAGGCTGCGTTGATGGCTGAATCGGGAAAAGTTGTTAAACACGAGAAAGCTTGTTTATAGAGTCAACATGTCTTTCTCCCATTTGCTTATGATACATTTGGTTTTCTAGGCCCAGAGGCTGTGAATTTTTTGAGTAGGGTTCAGCGTGTCGTACACGAAACCTCTTCAACTCCTAGGTCCCAAAGCTTCGTCTTTAGTAGGATTGGCTTTGCTATTCAGAAGGGGGTTGTGGCGCAGCTTGTTGCCCGTTTGCCTGCCACTTTATTGTAATCGCTTTGTAGTAACTATATTACACCACCTGTTTATATTGATTTATGAAATTGAAAATTTAGTAAACATAATTATATCTAATGTGTAGACCAATATTTAACTGTAACAAGTAACTTACAAGACTTGCAACCACTAGGGATCCTAGACGAAGTATGGGGAGGTCGATTTTCATGTAATCTCGCATATCTTGTCATTCATTCGATAAAAATAAATAATAAATATAGTTTTAACGATTAAAATATGTGTTGTTTATACATAATGTATACATACATTAATAATCAATGGAATCATCACTAGTTTAATGTGTGTCCTGATCGAGTCAATCCGCAAACACGTGTGTAGTAGCCGGCTTACCTTTAATAAAGAAGATTACAAAATCTTGTATACAAACGACTATAAAATGTAGAGATAGGGTCCCAGACCCATCCCCTTTACTAAGTGAAACTGTTAAACCATTAACAGGACCCGCGGAATAGCCGCAACCATCCGCTGATGCCCCTTCGTTGCATGCAGACCAATTTATGGTATAGACCAAGAAACTCGCGGACTTGGTCCCGTGAGCACGAGGCAAGTCATATACAAAGGAGAAAAACAGTACATAACAGCCAGTCCCTAGGCTAATGCAAGATTCCTTTGTGCAACAACTAGTGAAAAAAGGATCACAAGGGCACAATAGCCTATCAACGAATGTTGAGTCAAGAAATTGACCACAGGGGGAGATTGTTGAGTCAAAGATTTGACCTAAATGAAGTACATGGAAGATTGGAATCTTCTCAACCTCCTCAGAATTTGCTAAGTATGGATCCGGGCACACCTTAGACATCCGAGCAAGCTTTTATTTAGCCGGGTACGATATTTTGCCTACCGGGCAAGGTTTACTTCAAGTAGTCTTCTTTAGTGGTTATCCGAGCAGGGTTTGCAAATTAGTGCATTTCCGGGCAAGGTACACTAGTTTATGTAAATCCGGGCAAGGTTCACTTTATCAAGCAAGTCTGTTCTTCAGAGCCAAGTATATTACTCTTCCGAGTAAGGTTTGGTTAACCAAGTCCAAGAAGCCAAGTGATTGGAAGATCGGGCAAGGTATTCATTAATAAGTATGGTCCAAGTATGCTTGATGATCTAAAGGAATATCTTTAAGTAATATCGGGCAAGGTTCAGCTCAAGCAAGGAACAGTACTCCCGAGTACACTTTGCTAATAAGTTATTTTATAGCAAAGAGCTGAAGTGGACCATTAAAGAACAAGGTTGCTCGTAAGAATTTGTCGGGCAAAGTTTGACAAAGCCAAGAAGACTGAAGTCTACCCGGTGAGTATTTTACTTGGTAAAATACTCTTCAAGTAAAGTTTACCCGGAAACTGATTTCGAGTACACTTCTATGTTACCAAGTCCAAAAGGATGGCAGAGTACAAAGCGTACTCGGAGAATGAAGAATGTTGTAAAGCCTACCCGGAAGACTTGTTTTCCACTTAGTTTATGTTGAATATGTAATTTGAATATGTATGATTGTATTCAAGGTTTCTAGAAGGAATGACAGCTGTCCTAGGTTGGCAGGCCTATAAATAGAATGTTTAGGGCACGCCGCCGAGAGGCACAATAAGGATAGACAGACACATTTATTAAGAGAGAATATCGTGTGACGGCTGTCCTAGGATTCCTAAAACCCTAAATCGATTATCCACTTTCTATGATGAATATTATATAGATGGAAATCTTTTGAGTGAATCCTGTGTGTGCTTTCTACCTTTGATTATTCATTGCAACCGTATGTTTGTTATTGATTCCGCCTTTAACAAACGGATATCTTTCTAAATATAGCAACCCGTTATTAACTCTCTTGTCGACACATTAATCTGTGTGAGTTATGACATGATTAAGTAAGATCCAGCTTAAATCGAGGGGCCTGACAAGTGGTATCAGAGCTTGTTACTGCTATTTTGGAAAGATTGTTGCTGATTGAAGATTTGAAGAAGAATGACGTAAGCATACCACTGTTCGATTGATTTGTGACGTCAGCAGCCCTGTTTTTCATTTTTCTTCCAGATCTACAATCTACCGGTGTTTTCTCTTCCTTATTTCAATTAAAGTTCTAATCTTTATATCAAAATCTTGTTCTAATCACATCAGACACATCAGATCTGAGCATTCTGTTTTCAGATCTGATTATTTTGAAACTCTGTGTTTACAAAGAAACTGATTTTTGATTCCTAAAAATGTCTGGATATGAGGAACAAGAGGTGTCTACTAACAAGATACCAAGATTGTATGGACATGAAAACTTTACCAAGTGGAAAGTACTCTTTGAAGCAGCCGTATGCTACAATGATATTGATATGTGGAACTCCATCAAGAATGGTCCACAAGCTGCTGTTGAAGAAGGTGCAAATGCAGCTGCAACTGCTGCACTAAGAGAAAGAATGAGAAAGGTGGATGACAAAGCCTTAGCTATGATTAAGCTAGGTTTGTCTTGGGAGATTTTGACCAAGGTGGCACATCACACAACTGCCAAACAAATGTATGATGCCATCCTTGAGATGTATGAAGGGAATACTGAACTAAAGAACATAAAGTAGCAAAGATTGAAACAACAGTTGGAAAGGTTCAAGTATAAGGAAGGAGAAAGGTTGAAATCAATACTAGAACGTTTTCTAAGTATTGTGAATGAGTTGAGGACAACTGATTATGTAATGAATGACTTTGATTTAAATACAAAGTTACTCAACTCAATGCCAAAAGAATGGTATACTGCTTGCAAGTTCATCCTTCAGAAGCATAATTTCAATGAATTGAAATTGGATGATGTAGTATGCTTTCTTCAGGCTGCAGAACTTGAAATGATAGAGAATGAGATGATTAAGGAAGATAGACCCTGCTTCAATGTTTCAAATGCATTGATTGCACCCATGGGAAATCTATCTACCAAGAATCAACAGCAAATTCCCATTATTGAAGAACCAGCTGAACATAATGTTGATACTCCAAAATCTTTCATTGGAGGTAGCACAAGTAATCAAGGAAATCAGCAGAGGTTCAATGTGCAACTGATTGATGATACTGAAACTGCCTCAATGGCAAGTGGGAATGTGCATCACTCTAGTGGTGTAAATGGTCAAAACAGTGAAACAAATGCATTGATGTCTATGTTTACTGAGTCATATAATGCATTTGTTGCAAAGAACCTAATTCACACAAGTGTGGTACAAGATGATTTAGAGCTTGATGCAGATGACTTGGAAGACATGGATTTGAAGTGGCAAGATACCATGTTGGGTTTGAGAAGTAAAAGGCTGTATATCAGAACTGGTAGGTCTCTGGTTTCTGGTCCTAATGACAGATTGGATTTGACAAGTCAAAAGCAATCTGCTACAATTGTCAGCAACCTGGTCACTTTGCAAGAGAATGCAATCAACCAAGAAACTTTCAAATGAATCAATTCCAGAATCAACAACCAAGAGGTCCGCAGCATTACCAACAAAATCAGCTAAGATTCAACAACAACAACAATCAAATGAACAACTTCAATCCCAACAACAATTACAACCCCAACTTCAACAACTTTCAGCCTCAAATGAATAATCAACAACAAAGTATGCAACTGACTCAAGGTTTTCAAATGAATAACAATCAAAACCTTCAAGCAGCTCAAAATGTTCCAAACAACACTGTTCCAGCAAATCAAAATCATATCAGAAATCAAGGAAATGTGGCAGTGACTACACAGCATGAAGGAAATATTGATTGGAGCAATCATGAAGAGGACATTGCAGATGATATCAAGAAAGCAAATGTGGCATTCATGGCCATAATTGAGAAAGAAAAATGATCATCATCTCAGGTACACTCTACTCCTACTGTTGATTTAAATGAACTTATCATTGAATTGAGAACAAAAGTAGGCAAGCTGGAAAGTGAGTGTTTTAGAAAACAAAGTATCATCAATGGGTATGAGGCAAGTGAGATGATCAGTGAAGAAAAGATTAAAAGCCTTGAAGATGATTGCATGATCAATTACAGAACTCAAACCAAATAGAACACTGAGATTGATGGATTAAAGAAGATGTTGGTTGAAGAAAAGGTGCAAAACACAAGACTGAAGGTTGAAACTGAATTTATGAAGAATTTGGACTCAACAGGCAACATACGTGGTATACTGAACCAGGTGAAGGACCAAGACAAATACAAAGCAGTTCCACCTCCATTCAACAACAACTTCATGCCAAAAGTTGACAAAGAGAAAAGAGATGCATACTTGCAACAATTCAGAGATGTCTTTCAAGACAAGGAAGAATTTGTTGATTTGTACAAAAAGGTAGAAGTGAATGAAGAAGGAGAGTTTGTGATTAAGAAAGAAGTAAAAGAGGATAAGTCAATTGTAGTTCAAGTCTCTGAGGATGACTTTGATTCAGTTGAATTGGATCAAATGACTTGAGTAATTTGAGTGATCAAATTGCTGAAGAGGAAATCAAAGCTGCTGAAAGAGGAAGAAAATATAAGAAACCGGAATCTGTTGATAAACTTCCAAAGTATCCACCAGTCCCACCAAGATTGAAGAAACAGAATGATAAAATGAAAAGAGAACATGTTTCTTTTGACATTTGTGAAAGGAGGAAGATAAACTACAATGCAGTCAAACCACCAAGCAAGGCTGTATTGGGTAGGATAAAGCAGAACAACAAAAGGAAGATGGTGACTGAAAAAGTTGATACAAAAAATTTTATCCCAGTTTATCCAATCTTTTCTAGTCATGAGGTGTTGGATGTTGGAGAAGTGGAAACTATGGAAGAGTATGAGAAAAGACAGTCAAGAGTTAGAGAAATCAGTGATGAAGAACCTATGATTATTGAAAAAGTTGTCTTTGTCAAAAGCAAACTTGAAAGACAAGACATTAAGATTGAGGAGTTTGTGCCATTCTCAATTAACTTTGATAGCTTAAAGAATCAGAAGACTCTAGGAGTCAAGTCACCTAAGCCAAGTGAAAGATTCAAGAAGCCAAAAGAACATGAAATATTCAAAGGAAAAGTTTGGTGCAAGAAATGTGATGAATATGGTCATCACATAGACTCATGTAATGAGAGATTGAAGTTTCAACCATTTCATGTACCAGATGGAACAAAGTATGGCCAAGACTTTGTTCTATACAAACAGAAGTATGATATATATCTGGGAAAAAGAAAGGTGTGTGGAAATGAAACTTTGAACAAAGAAGAAAAGAAATTTGCAAAGGAGACAAGGAGTGAAAAGAAAACTGATGTTAAAACAAAAAAACATATGACTAAATCAGTAAGAAGAAGTGTGTCTTCTAAGAAAAATGAGAAATTGGTGAATAAGAATTATCAGCCTGTGGAAATCAGACAAGACAGTCAATCAGTCGAATCTGATGGCTCTCAAAGATCATCAAACAGTGAGATAACAAGAAGAAAAGATGCACATTCTAGAAAGAAACCAACAGATGTCACTGGTGATGAGAAGTTTCTACTAAAGCATGGATATGAACCACATGGTTTCCTTTGGAAACCTAAGACTGAGAGTAAGGTTGAGCAAGTTGCTGATGTGAGAGACTACTCTGAGAAGAAGGACTATGTGATAAAGGAGTATGCCACTGACTCAGCTGAATACCATTGTTCAACCTCACTTGTTAAAACTCCAAAAGAGTGTGGTTATGAAACTGATAATTCAGACAACTTAGAATTGACTCATGAAGATCCTAAACCAACAACACTCACTTCCCAAGCCGTGTCTGAAACTGAATCTGATGAGCTGCAAGTTGATAAGGCTTGCACTTCATCACTAAACAATTCAAACTTTCTCTGTATGTGCAGGAACAGTCCACTCCTCTAAATGACATATGGTATATAGATAGTGGTTGTTCTAGGCACATGACTTGTGACAAGAGATCTCTTGTCAATTATTAAGAAAAGTATGAAGGTCCAGTAGCTTTTGGGAGTGATGAGAATGGTGGAAAGATTGTTGGAAAAGGAATCTTAACAAATGGGAAAGTCTCATTTGATAATGTATTTCATGTTGAAGGTCTTCAGTACAATCTGCTGAGTATATCACAAATGTGTGATAAGGGTTACAAAGTCAGTTTTGATGATTCACACTGTTTCATTTTAAAACCTGAGTTTGTAATTCCACCTGAAATGATTATGATGATGGTACCAAGAAATGGTAACTTTTATGAATTGAATATGAAAGAAGCTATTTCACGAGGAGGTGCATGTTTTGTTTCCAAATCCACTGGAAATGAGTCAAAATTGTGGCATAGGAAACTGTGTCATGTGAACTTGAAAAACATGAATAGACTTGTCAAAGGTGAGCATGTCATAGGATTACCTACAAAAGAATTCAAGTTGGAAGATCATTGTGATTCATGTCAAAAGGGAAAACAACACAAATCTACTCATTAGTCAAAACTCATCAATTCAATTGATCAAGTACTTGATTTACTTCACATGGATCTCTTTGGTCTTGTGAGTGTACCAAGTATTGGGAAGAAAAGATATTGTCTGGTGATCATTGATGACTATTCAAGATACACTTGGGTTTATTTCCTAAGTACCAATGATGAGACTGCAGAGTTGATTAAAGGTTGTGTAACAATGATTGAGCACAAGTTGAACAAGACAGTCAAGATGATGAGAAGTGACAATGGCACTGAGTTCAAGAATGGAGTTATGCAAGAATTTTGTGAAGCAAAAGGAACACAGCAACAATTTTCAGCTCCTAGAAATCCTGAGCAAAATGGTGTAGCAGAAAGAAGAAACATAACACTTATTGAAGCTGCAAGAACCATGTTAGCAGATGCTAATCTGCCTGTCACTTTTTGGGCTGAAGCCATAAATACAGCCTGCTATGTTCAGAACAGGGTACTTGTGAACAAAAGGCATAACAAAACTCCTTATGAAATATTTCACAACAGAAAGCCTTACATCAAGTTTTTCAAGCCCTTTGGATGCAAATGTTTTCTTTTGAATACAAGGGACTATTTGAACAAGTTTCAAACAAAATCCCTAGATTGCTTCTTTGTTGGATATTCTACACACTCAAAAGCCTACAGAGTTTATGTGAAGGATCACTTGAGTGTTATAGAATCATCTGACATTATCTTTAATGAGAATCAATTCAATACAGTTGATGGTGCAGCATGGCTGTTTGATCATGAGAAGTTAATAAGGTCTTTCAAGAGATATCCTGAAGACTTTGATGACTCATTCTACAAGACCAGTATAATTGAAGAGAAAAAGAAGAAACAACTGGACTTAGAAGAATTATGGAAAAAGGTTGCAAGAAAAGAAAAGGAGTATACTTTTGTGAAGAATTCCTCATGTGATATTGGTGAACCTGATCAAGAAAACAATCACAATGTTGAACATGATCATACTGAGAACAATCAAGACAATCAAGATGCACAAAATGATCAAGTTCAAAGTGAGGAAGACTTTATGCAACCAAGCAAGTGAAGAAGAAGCTGCATCTACAGTAAGATTTCAACATTTATTTGAAAGTTTGGATATTGGAAACAATGGTGCATCTACTTCAGGACAAAATAATGATGAAGCACCAGAATTTCATGATGCAGAAGCTGATTTGATCATTGAAGATCCAGAACTCAATGAAACAAATCTTGACACAAACATGTCTACAGATATGATTTTACAAACTCCTTATGTGGAAAAGAATCATCCTTCTGAAAACATCATTGGTGATTTGCATGAAAGAGTTACAAGAAGTCATTCCAAAATTGCAAACATCTGTCTTTACTCTTGTTTTCTGTCCCAAATAGAACCAAAGAACATAGCACAAGCATTAAAAGACAATAGTTGGGTGGAAGCAATGCAAGAGGAATTGGCACAATTTAGAGACCTGCATGTGTGGGATCTTGTTGATAAGCCATTTGACAGATATGCAATTGGAACCAAATGGGTTTTTAGAAACAAAAGGGATGAAAGGGGTTTGGTGATTAAGAATAAAGCTAGACTTGTAGCACTGGGATGTCTTCAAGAAGACAGAATAGACTTTGAGGAAGTCTTTGCACCTGTGCAAGACTTGAAGCTATAAGGATTTTTCTTTCATATGCTGCCTCAAAAAACATTAGAGTGTTCCAGCTTGATGTTAAGTCTGCATTTCTAAATGGAAAGATTGATGAAGAGGTGTATGTTGCTCAACCTCCAGGTTTTGAAGATCCAATGTATCCAAACAGGGTGTATAAGTTAACCAAAGCCCTTTATGGATTGCATCAGGCTCCTAGAGCATGATATGATGAGTGTCAAATCATCTTCTTGAAAATGGTTTCAAAAGAGGAGCCATTGACAAGACACTCTTCTACAAAAGAAAGGGATCAGACTTGCTTCTGTTACAAGTGCATGTGGATGACATCATCTTTGGTTCTACAAATGAAAAAAATGTGTATGGAGTTTGAAGGGGTAATGAAGTCCAAATACAGCATGAGTTCTATGGGAGAAATGAACTTCTTTCTAGGATTGCAAGTTCAACAGAAGGCTGAGGGGATTTTCATTCATCAAAACAAATATGTGCAGGACATCTTGAACAAGTTCAACTGTCAAGAGTACAAGACTGCTTCAACTCCAATGGACACCAAAGAAAAGATGATTGCAGATGAAAAGGGGGAGCCTATAGATGAACATGAATATAGAGCCAAAATTGGATCTCTGATGTATCTGACTGCAACAAGACCATATATCATGTTTGCTGTATGTGTGTGTGCAAGATTCCAATCAAGTCCAAAAGTCTCCCATATGAATGCTGTTAAAAGAATATTCAAATATTTGAAGGGAAGACCAGACCTAGGGATTTGGTATCCAAAGAACCAATCTTTTGATCTGACTGCATATACAGACAGTGATTATGATGGCTGTAACATGAGCAGAAAGTCAACCTCAGGAGGATGTCAATTTTTGGGTGGAAGGCTAGTGTCATGGCAATGCAAAAAGCAGACTACAGTCTCAATCTCTACTACAGAAGCTGAATATGTTGCTGCATCTGCCTGCTGTGCACAAGTTCTATGGATTCAAAATCAGATGCTTGACTATGGTTTGAATTTTTTGAACACCTCTATTCTTATTGACAATACAGCTGCATATTTTACTGTTAAGAATCCAGTTCAACATTCCAAAACTAAGCACATTGAAATCAGACATCATTTCATCAGAGACTGCAGTGAAAAATGTTTGATTGAAATGCAAAGAGTTGATACAAGTGACAATTTGGCTGACATTTTCACCAAACCACTTGAAAGAACCAGGTTCAACTTTCTTATGAAAGCCCCGGGAATGATCAACTCTGATAAAATCTGATTAAGGATGTGTGCCTGGTTGTGTGTCTCTATGTGATAACTGATTATTTTGTTAGAGATTACACATATTGAATGTTTAGTGAATATGGTTGATTATGTTACTTAAGTATGATATTTGAATATGCTACTGAATATATTAACTGTTATGTGCTTTAACTGTGTATGTATGCAAAATTTGATATGTTTGATCTGATTGATAGGTTTGCATGATTATCAGTTAATGTGCATTTGTGATGTCAGGATAAGTGTTCTTGTTATGAATTACTTGTTGATGTAAGCTTATCTGATATCATTGCTTTAATGCTTGACTATGTGTTTTATCTGATCATCTGATGTTGTTAGGATAGGCTTACACATGAATGTTGTTAAATTTTTGCTTGTCCTGATAATATTGTCATTCAGATTTAATCATGTACTGCAACTGTTTATGTAAAAATGTGTTTTATGTCAAAATTAAGTGATTTAATGAAATTTCTAATGAATTTTGCATAAATACTTTATTTTGATCAAAACATGAGCATGTTGTTAATGTTGCAGAGATATGATAATATTATTCAGTTCAAGCTTTAAAAGAAGCTTAAAAGAATGATTTTTTTTAAGAAAAGTCTCAAGTAGTTGTTTTTGCTGAAAACTATGTCATTTGCCTAGTTGGAAGGACATGCACCCGTGTATGTTTGGTCCTTAAATCTCTACAGATTCAAAGGATAGCCATTGACCTGAAAACTGAATGCATTTGGGGCAATAATAACTTGTTTCTTATTACTTCACTTAAAACTATGTCAATAGCTCTAACTTTGAAAGGACATATATTCACATATATGTTTGGTCCTGTTGACCACTTTTGGTCAAACAGGATAGCTATTAACCTGACAATGAAGAGATATTGGGGTGATTGAATATTAAACTGTGTTTAATGGGAAATGATAGTACATTGACTACTTAGCTGATCATATGGAATTAATAGGCTAAAAAGACCTTAGTATAGTCATTAACATGTATGGTTGCTTTCCCTTGATGATGTAAAATCTTAGGTGATATAAACATAATGAATATGCTGATCTTTATGTGGAGATACATAGTTGTCTTTGCATGTCTCAAAATAAATCTCTCCAAATGATAGGCAGAAAAGTGATTACCCAGTCATACACGAGCCTGTTGTTATTTGGTCAACCAAAATTGAAATATCTTTTAATATGACAAAGAACATGCTTTAAGAAAATTTGAGAAAATATCAAAAACAAGGGGAAAAATGAATAAATCAACCAAAAGTTGATAAGTGTTTTAAATATTTTATCAAACAAGAGGGTTACAACAAGAACTACAAAGATGTTGACAAAATCTGTCTCATCTTGAATGAAAGGCATGTTACTAACTGTAAGTCCAACGTTCAACCTCTATATATGTTTGAATCTAAAAAATACAAAACTACAATTGAAATAAGGAACAGAAAATACCGGTAGATTGTAGATCTGGAAGAAAAATGAAAAACAGGGCTGCTGACGTCACAAATCAATCGAACAGTGGTCTGCTTACGTCATTCTTCTTCAAATCTTCAATCAGCAACAATCTTTCCAAAATAGCAGTAACAAGCTCTGATACCACTTGTCAGGCCCCTCGATTTCAGCTGGATCTTACTTAATCATGTCATAACTCACACAGATTAATGTGTCGACAAGAGAGTTAATAACGGGTTGCTATATTTAGAAATATATCCGTTTGTTAAAGGCGGAATCAATAACCAACATAAGGTTGCAATGAATAATCAAAGGTAGAAAGCACACACAGGATTCACTCAAAAGATTTCCATCTATATAATTTTCATCATACAAAGTGAATAATCGATTTAGGGTTTTAGGAATCCTAGGACAACCGTCACACGATATTCTCTCTTAATAAATGTGTCTGTCTATCCTTATTGTGCCTCGCGGCGGCGTGCCCTAAACATTCTATTTATAGGCCTGCCAACCTAGGACAGCTGCCATTCCTTCTAGAAACCCTAAATACAATCATACATATTCAAAATAAACTAAGTGTAAAACAAGCCTTCCGGGTAGGCTTTACAACATTCTTCATTCTCCGAGTAAGCTTTGTACTCTGCCATCCTTTTGGACTTGGTAACATAGAAGTGTACTCGAAATCAGTTTCCGGGTAAACTTTACTTGAAGAGTATTTTACCAAGTAAAATACTCACTGGGTAGACTTCAGTCTTCTTGGCTTTGTCAAACATTGCCCGACAAATCCTTACGAGCAACCTTGTTCTTTAATGGTCCACTTCAGCTCTTTGCTATAAAATAACTTATTAGCAAAGTGTACCTGGGAGTACTGTTCCTTGCTTGAGCTGAAACTTGCCCGATATTAATTAGAGATATTCCTTTAGATCATCAAGAATACTTGGACCATACTTATTAATGAATACCTTGCCCGATCTTCCAATCACTTGGCTTCTTGGACTTGGTTAACCAAACCTTACTCGGAAGAGTGCCAGATGTATCAATCCCTGATGATGAAGCAATTCCTTTGCAGACTTTAAGGCCAGATGAACACGTGAAAAGAGTGTCAGATGTATCAATCCCTGAGAATCCATCCTCTGATGAACCAAAGATTGACGCTATGAATGATCTATCTGAAGGAGAGGATGAATCTGAAGATTCTGATGATAATGATAATGACCCTGAGAATGATCAGGAAATGAATGTGAAATCTACTAATGTTGTGTCCCCTCAGGTCACAATGACTGAGGAACAGAGGACAAACATTGAGTTGAGTATGAGGGAGGCTAAAAGGAAAAATCCTTTGATTGAAAAACTAAGAAGATATGGCATAAGTTTTGATTCACTGGCTGATCTTGATGATGATCAGTTGCAGATGAGACTTGACAAAGAGAGAGACGCCCTAAAGGAAAAGATGGAAGAGAAAAATAGGAAAAGTCAAAAATTCAGGGAATATCTCAGAAGGCACAATCATTCAGAAAAAGATCTGTCTAACCTAAACTTTGACAAACTACAAGATCTGTATAACAGAGAGAGAGAGAGAGAAGGTGATTGAGAAGTGTGTGAAAGAGAATGAGAAACTTAAAAAGATGGAAAATTTGAAGAAAAAGTTTGGAGGAATGTGTGGATACCTACTGGAAAAGGTATGAAACCAGAAATAGTTGAACATTTGTCAAGAGAATCAGTGGTAGACCAATATAATAAATTGAAAAGAAAAGAAAAGCTGAAAAGAGCTCAAACTGAAAGGTCTGCAAAACAGGATGAAGGAACTGATGAACCTCAAGCAAAGAAGAGAAGAATCCAAACTTTGAGGGAGAAACAAAAGAAACAGGCTGATAAAGAAAAACCAGATGAAGTGCCTACTGTTGAAACACCCATCCCAGAGGAACCTAAGCCTGAACCTGAGGATAACCATTTCTCCCTTGGGAAAATGAAGAAATGATAAACATTCTAAGAAACATAATGATAAATCAAAGAGGAATGACCGAAGCAGACTTCAATGTCTTGGAAAAGAAGGATTTGAAATACCTCTTTTATATTAAAAAGAATGAATGGGAGAAAGCCTTAAGGGAAAGAGAGAACCCAAGATATTATGCTGATGGTAGGTTTGTACCTGCTGGATTAGCAAGAACTCCTGGCATGGATAAGATGTTAAAAGAACTTAAAGCAGCAGGACACAATGTTGTTGAACTTGCCAATCTACCAACAGAGATGGTTGAGGCTATATACATTAATGTCTTTAATTTGAGGCCTGCAAGACCACAATCTGATGTGGATCTTCCTAGGGAACTGTACTTTGACTTAGTTACTTAATCTTTAAAAGTGATTATGGAAAGCAAATTGCTGAGAGAGATTGTGGTTAGGAGTGACTTTCGTGACTACAATGAAGAACAGTTGGATAAAATGGCCACTCTCAGATTGTATGATTACAGAGACAGAAGCAGATTGGCAGGTAGACAGATGAATGATCTGTGAAAATACTTGTATGAAGAAGCTGGAAAAGGATTCAAATTCTTAAAAGAAAAGAGGAGCTGGAGGTTGATTCAGTCTCGCAAGTCAAAAAGGATTGCAAAGCTGAAAAGAATGGACCTAGCTGAAGGAGACTTTCAGATGACCTTCAGAGATGAGAATCCATTGTCCAACTTGAATACATGTATAAGTCTGGGAAGAAGAATGAGACGCCCCAATTACACAGTACAGAAAAATGGGATTATAGCTGACATTGAATTCAAAGAGAATGATAATCATTTTGTACTGAGGAATTCGGATGGAAAAATTCTGGGGATCATTAAGAAAGATGAAGACTTGACATGCCTGCACAATGAAGACTTGATGGATATAAGAGACTTGGCTATACTAGAAAGTCACACTCACTACCAAGCCCTTAATATTTTCAAGATGAAAGCTGCTTCAGAGATAATCAATCGAAGACAAGCCATTCATAATACAAGAAAGAGACAAGATCAGTAGAATAGGCTTTGTTTTTTAATGTCTTAGGACAACTTTCTGATTATGTAATTTGCTTATGTTATTTGAATATGTAATTTTGATTTTTGATTTGATGTGTATTTTTGCTAAGTGTAAGTAACCATAGAAATGTTTTGGGTCAGCTGAGGTGTTCCGATCTAGGGGGAGATTGTTGAGTCAAGAAATTGACCTAAGGGGGAGATTGTTGAGTCAAAGATTTGACATAAATGAAGTACATGGAAGATTGGAATCTTCTCAACCTCTTCAGAATTCGCTAAGTATGGATCCGGGCACACCTTAGACATCCGAGCAAGCTTTTACTTAGCCGGGTACGATATTTTGCCTACCAGGCAAGGTTTACTTCAAGTAGTCTTCTTTAGTGGTTATCCGAGCAGGGTTTGCAAATTAGTGCATTGCCGGGCAAGGTACACTAGTTTATGTAAATCCGGGCAAGGTTCACTTTATCAAGCAAGTGTGTTCTTCAGAGCCAAGTATATTACTCTTCCGAGTAAGGTTTGGTTAACCAAGTCCAAGAAGCCAAGTGATTGGAAGATCGGACAAGGTATTCATTAATAAGTATGGTCCAAGTATTCTTGATGATCTAAAGGAATATCTCTAATTAATATCGGGTAAGTTTCAGCTCACTCAAGGAACAGTACTCCCAAGTACACTTTGCTAATAAGTTATTTTATAGCAAAGAGCTGAAGTGGACCATTAAAGAACAAGGTTGCTCGTAAGGATTTGTCGGGCAAAGTTTGACAAAGCCAAGAAGACTGAAGTCTACCCGGTGAGTATTTTACTTGGTAAAATACTCTTCAAGTAAAGTTTACCCGGAAACTGATTTCGAGTACACTTCTATGTTACCAAGTCCAAAAGGATGGCAGAGTACAAAGCTTACTCGGAGAATGAAGAATGTTGTAAAGCCTACCCGGAAGGCTTATTTTACACTTAGTTTATTTTGAATATGTATGATTGTATTTAGGGTTTCTAGAAGGAATGACAGCTGTCCTAGGTTGGCAGGCCTATAAATAGAATGTTTAGGGCACGCCGCCGAGAGGCACAATAAGGATAGACAGACACATTTATTAAGAGAGAATATCGTGTGACGGCTGTCCTAGGATTCCTAAAACCCTAAATCGATTATCCACTTTGTATGATGAAAATTATATAGATGGAAATCTTTTGAGTGAATCCTGTGTGTGCTTTCTACCTTTGATTATTCATTGCAACCGTATGTTTGTTATTGATTCCGCCTTTAACAAAAGGATATATTTCTAAATATATCAACCCGTTATTAACTCTCTTGTCGACACATTAATCTGTGTGAGTTATGACATGATTAAGTAAGATCCAGCTGAAATCGAGGGGCCTGACACCGAACATCATCATTGTACCTCAAGGTGACAACTGTCCTTATCCATTAGCTGTCACATCCAATCAGAGACCTTGTACGTGCTCAATTATAAGGTTCTACTGTTGGTGACAATCTAGTCTACCTCTTCTCTACGTCTCTAATTATAAATAGGATATATTTGACAAATGGTTTAAGGATCCACACTCTCTCATTGAATATTGTATTCTTAATACTCATATTGATTGACACGTCGAAGGGTTGTTAGGAGAAGAACCCCCTCTTGAACCATTCTCGTAACAAGTGTTTTGCAAGAGGCTGGATTGCACTAAACTCCTCGTATTTGAGAGATTAGATTAACCCTATGGGGGTTGAACTAGTGTTTTTTCATTAGTGCCATCTAAATTGGCTAGGACAAGCAATAACTTCTGTTTTCCGTGCTTTCTGATCAATATGAGCTCTGTCCAAACCCCCTACACTCTGTCATCTTCGAGCATAATGGGAGTCACTACCGGTGGTCCCAACTATTTATATGAGAGACAAGATGATTTGACCAATCAAAACAATGAAAACTATATCTCAGTCGAGCTCCCACAGTAGCATGATCCTTCAATTCCTTTCACAGACACATGGTCATCTCATTTCAAATGAATGTGGGTCCCGAAACACTCGAAGAAGGTACGATAGCGTGGCTCAAAAGCAAACGCGAAAGAATAAGTGCATAATTTAAGTGGAGGCTGCAAGAACAACAAAGGATGTGCGAGCAAAGAGTAACGCTCGAACTCTAACTTATCGGCAAATGGAGCGAGTAGGCGAAAATTCCTCAAGGAGGAAGAACCCCAGATTCGTCGAATTACTCAAGATACTTGCATGAGTCCTAAGTCAAGAAATCGTGAAAGCCGTAGGTTTGAATATCAGGGTAGTCAGGGCAGAGGTCGTGGTAAGAGCCAAGGCAAAAGTCGTGAACGCACCTACAGTTAGAGCCATGCAACCCATAAGACCAACAACCTCGCAACCAACTGAAACCTCCGTGAAGAAAGCATAGACTATCATGGCGATAGTGACACACACATCTATCACACCGGAAGTCAAATATGCGTTCGACAAACAAGGCATTTTGTCAAATGTTGCCGCGATGAGGATTTTGACTTTACAAAACCCTGTCGAGCCAAAGCCTTTTTGGTACACTCGAAGTTCATAACAAAGACCACAGAAGCGCCGTTACCATCAAACTAAAAGATGTCCACATTAATTGGGAAATTCGATGTCTTGTCTTATCCATATGATCATCTTCGAGCCTTCGCAAAGGCAGGAGGAGTGGCCGGATGAACCCTCCCAATTTGGTGCCGCTTATTCACCCTAAATCTCATAGTAGCTGCCCGATCTTGGTTTGATAAGTTGCCAACATGAAAAGTTACATGCTTTAAGAACTTCGAAGCAAAATTCTCTCAACACTTCAGTCAGCAGCGGAGGCACAGAGGATATTTAGTAGATATATTAACAGTGGCCTGATGCGACAATGAGTCAATCGAAGATTTCATAACAAAGTTCTACAGAGAAGGCCTTATGATTGGCGATGTTACGGAAGACCTCATGTAGGTTGGCTTTAGAAAAGGGGTCAGAAGCGATGAACTTATTCGGTGTCTATTTAGCTGGGATGGAATGCCTAAAACTTGGGATGTCATTTTGATAGCCGTTAAGGTATACATCGCAACAAATAAATCTTTATGGATGAGAGTCTCAACGCAAGGTGAAACCCAAAATGAACCCAAAGGATTCAATGGAACAAATAAAAAGATAAAATTTTAACTTGGTCAAGAATTCATGCTCCCGCAAAACGTTTTGTTAATAGAGAAGCAAGTCATTGTTGGTCAAAAGCATCAAAATCAAAATTGTGAACAAAAACACTACGAGTGGACACCTCTCACCAAGACACCATATGAGATCAAGTGATAGAGATCATCGAGTTCATAAAGACGAAACCCATGGGGAACAGGAAGAACCCAAACCCCAACAAACATTACATTTTCCATGAAGACGTGGCCACAAGTCAGATGATTGTGTTAGCTTGCGGAAAGGAATTGAAGCGGCCATTGAGTCAGGAAAATTAGAATAATTGGTTCAAAATGTAAGGAGAGGAACCCACAAACAAGACATGTTGCATGATGACGGCCCACCAAGGAAGCAAATAAGAAACTCAAACACACACATGATCCAAAGGAGGTCGTCCCAGCAAGTCTAAGAGACTCGTGCTCCACTCCGAATCATGGCGAGAAGAACCAATGTTGTTTTCCATAGTCAAGGGTGGATCCCGCTTGAAGAATCTATTGATTTTCATGGATATCATCGAGCATTATCGGTCACAGTATATCTTTATTGATCGAGGAAGCATATTTGACATCATGTATGAGCAATGTTTCAATCAGTTGGCCGAAGAAGACAAAGCCAATTTTTAATCGGTTAATGCATCATTGTTTGGGTTCTCCAATGATTTCATGCATCAGCTTGGCCAAATCTCTTTCCTAGTTACCCTGATTGATGGTAAGCATTCAAGGATGGAAACTGTAGATTTTTGGTTCTTACTTGTGAATACGAAGCATGACATCATATTGGGAAGATAACCAACCTATTAGAGACTTCAACTCAAACCCTTCCACCGCTCCACACTAATGAGCATGGCCATCAAATACGCAAGCAGAGATTGCCTTGCTGTGGATGGGCCTAAGCCTACTAAATTTCCAAAGCTAGCCCCAACGACATAAGTAGAGAAATAGGTCTTGAACTCTAAGTTTCTTGACGGTACCATCACTATTGGACCCACTGTATGAGAATATGTCCCCTCTTTCCTAAACAGTTATTGATAGGAAACATGGACGTCTTCGCATGGCAACCCGCCAACATAATGGGAGTACCGCGAAACCTAGAAAAAGGCACACTGAAGGTCAACCTCGCGTGTACACCGGTGGAATAGAAAAGGAGGAAGATGGTACTAGAATAGACGAAAGCAATGAACGGGCAGGTTCAAGAACTACTAAATGCTGGAATCATCCGTGAGATATGTTCCCAAACCTAGGTAGCTAACTGGTATTGATTCTGAAGAGAAAAACAGCATTACGAATGTGCATCGATTACAAATACCTCAACAAAGTATGCCCAAAGACTGCTACCCATTGACGAAAATTATTCTGAAGTTTGATGCTTAGGTCCTTATTGTTTTAATTGATTCCAAAATGCTTACAAAGGTTATCATCAAATCCACTTGGCAGTAAGTGATCAAGACAATACCGCCTTCCACAAAGACAAAGAAACATTTTATTACAAAATGATTTCGTTTGGATTGAATAACGCATGGTCAATGTATCAGCATCTGGATCAAGAATTTGTGTAGCAAATCCAAAAACCATTTAGAAGTATACGTGAACGATCTCGTGATCAAAAGTTGTGAGGAGGACAAATTGTTAAGGGACATTGAAGAAACACTCAAGAAACTGAAGGGGATAAGTATGAAGTTTAATCTAATTAAATGCTCCTTTGGAATATAAGAAGTAAATTTCTTGGGGGTTATAGTCGTGAAGTATGGCTTCAAAGCTAATCTTAAGAAATTTCAGGCCATTGCGCAAATTCCGTCACCAGCCACCATCAAAGAAGTTCAAACATTGAACGGTCATTTGGTAGCGGTTAATCGATTCCTGGCAAACCATGGTTCAAGATCCTTCCTGTTTGTATGAACTCCGAGGAACTGCCTCAAGAAAACCAAGTTCCACTGGACTCTTGAAGCAGAACATGCTTTCCAAGAAGTAAAACATCGTTTAATGAAAGTACACATCCTCACTGACCTAAGCGCTGGTGAGTCATTGACATTGTTCCTCTCCGTGCTAGACAAAGAAGTAGGTGTAGTCCTCTTAATAGATTGGAAGAAAATTCAGACACCTATCTACTACGTTAGCAGGACCGTCACAGATGCGGAAACTTGATTCTCAACAATGTAAAAATTGGTATTGGAGTTGGTATATTCATCTCACCGCCTTCCTCAGTACTTACATTGTTCCATAGACATCCGATCAATGTTTTGAAGGATTACAAGATTCAGAAAGTCTTTTTAAAACCTGAGTTATCAAGAAGGTTGGCTTGGTAGGAAATCGAATAGGGTGAACACACGATATATTACAAACCCAGGCCCACAATAAAAGGCCATGTTTTAGTGGATTTCGTTACATAAGTATCAACAGAAAAGGTGGAGGAGTGCAAAGCAGAGTAAGAACCTGCCGTCTTGTTAGATGAAAGCCAAATATGGGCCCTATTCACAATGGAGCCTCAAACGATGAAGGGTTGGAGCAGGCTTGATATTGGTGAATCACGAGAAACAAAAAATTCGCATACGCTATTTGCCTTGACTTCAAAAGCATAAATAACAAGGCAGAATAGGTGGAGGAGTGCAAAGCAGAGTAAGAACCAGCCGTCTTGTAAGATGAAAGCCAAAAATGGGCCCTATTCCAAGATGGAGACTCAAACATTGAAGGGTCCGGAGCAGGCTTGAGAATGGTGAATCATGTGAAATAAAAGTTCACATACGCTATTCGCCTTGACTTCAAAAGCATAAATAACAAGGCAGAATATGAAGAATTTCTGGCAAGGATGTGCATTGCTAATAAATTTGGCGCCCTCCATGTCGAAGCTCATGTGGATTTTATGCTTGTGGCAGGTCAGGTGAATGGAACATACGAAGCAAAATACGACTTTATGGCCTGATACTTAAGTCAAGCAAAATAGTTGATGAGTTGATTCTCCTCTTGCGAAGTCATTCATATCAAAGGAGTGATTACAAATCCGCATATGCCCAAAACAAATTAGCCTCAGCCAGATTAGAAAACCTGGCAAGAAGTCCGCGTGGAAGTACTCGCTGAACCCTCAAGCGGGTAATGAGTCCTGGATGACACCGATCAAGGCCTATATGTTATCGGAAATCCTAGCGGAGAAGAAAGAAGACGACCAAAATATCCGCCACAAAGCATTACAGTACCAACTCGCCGATGGCATATTATACAGGTGATCTTTCTTAGGTCTGCTACTCATATGCGTTGACGCGGGCGATGCAAACTATCTGATAAGAGAAGTTCAATGAGCATTTGTGGACTCCGTGTAGGTCTGTGGATGTAGATAGAAAAGATGATGAATACATGGTATTATTGGTCAGGCATGCACCTTGATGTTGCTGGAGAGATATGCAAATGTGATTCATTCCAACACCTTACACCAAATACTCTCCATCCCAAAAATGATTTTGTACATGCACTACCGCTTGACCGTTTAAAAAATGGGAGATAGACATTATGGATCCATTCCCGTAAGCCCCTATATGAGTGAAATTTGTGATTGTAGAAATTTATTACTTCACGAAATGTGTGGAGGCCAAACCATTAGACTCCATCACTGCCACTAATGCCAAAAAAATTCACATCCGTGGTGCAAGCGTAAGGAAATGGACAATTCGAACGAGACAACTGGAGAATTCTAGACGGAAATCAATTCGAGGTTAGGGTCCTAGAGATTTGGATGGGTAGATATGTTGAGGATGTGTTGTGGGCTTATAGAACCCTAAAAAATCAAGTAATGGCGAAACACCTTTTAGTTTTACATATGGATCTGAAGCCATGATCCTCGCCGAAATTGACTTACTTTCTATGAGGGTACTTGCAATTGACGTAGAAAATGAAATAGAAATGAGGTTAAACTTGGACCTCTTGGAAGAAAGGTGAGAGTTGTTGTCTGTCAAGGAAGAAAAATACAAACGCTAACTCAAAAAAAAAACTACAATGGAAGGGTCAAAAGCCACGACTTTAAATCGGGATACTATGTCTATTGTAACCGCATAGCCTTTAACAAGGAACCCCTAAGGAAACTATCTATGATTGGGAAGGAACATATATAATCAACTAACTACTTGGTAAAGGAGCCTACTCTTTAGCGGATTTGGACGGAACGCCAATCCTAAGAACTTAGAATGCGGCTCAGTTAAGACAGTGCTATATCTGAAATCACTAACGTAAAACGGGCCGATGGCCATTTTCTTGTTATACAAATGTTATTTTTCTTATTGTTTTGATGTTTCCTACAAGAATTCTAAAAGTAGTCACGCATAAAACACAAAAGCAAACAACACAATGGAACTACTCAAGAAATAAAACAAACTAAAAGATCCCATCCATATCAAACCATGAAAATTTCTACAAAAGGTTAAGGCAACAATGCCCACTCCACACACAGAAGTAAATCAAAACAGGTGGCACGAAGACCGAAGGGAACTAAGTATAATCTAGCTGCTCCTATTCCTCCGCCTCTTGTTCACCACCACTATCACCATCACCAGTGCTAGAACCACCCACTTTAGAAGTAGAAGTTCCCTTAGGATTAGACATTCCCAAAGCCTTCTTTAGGCGGGCTACTCCACCCTTCATTTTGGTAAAATTCGCCACCGTATCCTAGACAAGGAAAATTAGGGTCTCATAGACATGCTGCTGTTGTGCAAACTGTTAAAGGCAATCAATGCCATGCAGTTCAAACGTCTCTAAGGAAAGGCCCTCCATCAAAAAGCAGTTAATTTCCACAAATCCCTCTTTCCTCCCTACATGGGAACACACAGACACAAGAGCATCAATGCATGCTGTTAGATCTTCGCCATTCATTCTCTGTTCCGCAACCTGAATAATACAAGAGTTCAAAGCGCAAGCATTCTAAAAATACAAATCTATGTACGTATATACTCACCAATGGAGTGTCGCGGGCAAGCAACCAAGCTTGGCCTTCCTTAACCTTGTCTAACTCAGAATTCGCCTCACAACTTACTTGGAAGAGGAAAATGTTATCTGTAGTAAGCTTTCTAATTGATATATCCTTATTTACTACCTCCGATTTCTATCATTCCACCTCCGTAGTGAGAGAGGTAATATGAGCGTCCAGGCTCGCCAAATCCTCACCATGACTAGCCACTTGTTGCTGCAAAACCAGATTGGTTGCCAAAGGCTTGTCAAGGTCAACCTACTTGAGACACGCTTGCGCACACATAGTTTCCAAGTTGTCATTGTCACGCTCAATGGAAGCCTTCTGGTCCTGAGCAGCCTTAACATGACTTTCCTCGGCTTCCCTTAAAGAGTTTCTACCATCGCTTTACTGCCATTGAAGGGTTTTAGCTTTAGTACCACGGTCGTCCACCTCTTTCCTTAAAGTCCTCTGCTCGACTTGAATAGGGACCGTCTTCTCTCAAAGCCTGCAATTCCTGAACAATCTCTTGTCTAGTAGAAACAAAATTAGCAAGCCTATAAACATAATCATTAATGAGTGAACCTCGATCACTTTCTGGTTGAAAGTCACACTTGGTGGGTGATACCCCAACAGTCAAATAAACATGGCAAATCGCCAAATTACTAAATCGAGACCCTTGAGTTAAGATCCAAGCGGGGCGATGCAACACTGGATCCTCCATTTGGTTTTACTGGCCATAAGAATGACCACCAAAGCCTCCGTGAACATCTTGACCTACCGGGTTCAAAATTCCTCATAGGTAAACCCACTCAAATGAGGCACTTCCTTTGAGGAGCTTCAGCGTGGGGAGGGAAAATACTATTCGACTCTCGAGGAGAGGAAAGAGTGGTTCCCTTAATGGTAGAGCGCCAAATCACCTTTTGGAGGTGTAGGAATTGTAGTATTGGCAACCTCCAAATTCTCTTCCCTCTCTACAACCTTCTCGGTGATAACTTCCGCCTCCACAATCACTTCCTTCTCCCTCGTTATTGCTTTCTCCGCAGTTATGCCTTCAGGATCTTTCCCATCAGCCACCGCCTTCTCCATGAAACCTCTTTCTTTGTCGACCCACCATCATGGCCATTTGTAGCCTTCTTCTTAGCAATGTCTATCAAGAAACAACACGATTAACATAATCATAATGAAACTGACGATGAAAAACTTAAAATAAACTAGAAGAGCTAAAATATTTTATAAAGGTGCCGGGCGAGGTCCCAGACTTCTTTCCTAAAAATTTACCAAGCTTCAGTGTGTTGGTCTTCAGTTTGTAGAACGCAAATTCAACTGAAGCGGTGGGGCTAACAGACTTTTGTGGAGCATACATGGAACATGCACCTGCTGATGGGTCAGTTTCAAAAACTTCCACATAGTCATCACTGCTAGACTTGCTTTTCTTTCATACATCTATTGTAGACTCTTTATTCGTTCGCTTTTGACTATGTTTAGTAATTACTTGAGTCACACCTGCAAAATCATGGGTGGAGTTAGTGTTCCGACAGTAGAAACAGTTGAGTCCTCGCTGGAGGTAAGGAGTACAAACACTTCATCCAAGGTCACAAAAGTAAAAGGTCTAGGGTTAGAGAAATACTAACCACCTCCCACGAACCACATAAACAAAAGATTGTCTTTGGTCTTGTCCAAAATAGGTGCCTAACCCTTGCTAAGGTCGCGCGATACCACTAGTCTCAAGTTCATCCGCAACCAGAGTGCCAAACACGTCCTACCATCTTGGAACATGACAGGGACTAATATTAGAGCACGGAGAAATAAATTAGAATGAAAAAGGAAACACTCACTGGCTTCGTCTCTACAAAATTAATGGATCTGGGTGGGGTCATCCCAAATACGGCTAGTAATAACCTCCACTTGTGCTCTTTCTAGAACGGGACACAATGGCGTTCGGTGGCTAATTAGAGTAGTAAACCATTACTTCCCAGTATACGCGGCCACCTGAACTTCTAGAAGCACGGTCTTCACACTGCGAAACTTCTTGTGATGGGGATCACATCGCCGCAGATGAAAAAGAACTTGTTACACCAATCATAAAGACTCTCTATCGTCTCATTGACGATTGTGATGTATTTCACATGCTCCACAACCCCATACTAACCATCATGTCCGGTAAGCTTATAAAACACAACATACTTCTCCACGGTAGGCATGATGTTGTGAGCGCGATAACATATTTGAATTGCGGAATCCTCCTCATCCACATCCGATGTATATGAGAAATGTGGACACCATATGTCATCAATTAGTTCCCTTAGAACTTGGTGATGGGAAATATGAAGTTCCCGACCATAAAATGCTCAGAATACATAGTAATCCTACCCGCTGGAGTCTCAGTGGTTGTAGATCCATCAACAGGAAATTCCGGCTCCCACTTAGGCACGATATGGTAAAAATGAACAAGATCATAAAATTTATACCATTTCCGCTTAATAATGACAAGATCCATGGAAGGAGAGGGTCCCTTCTTCGACGGAGCAGTTGAATTTGACATGAAATGTGAAAAATTAAGGAATAGTGTATGTCCAATGGTGGAAATAGTGGAGAAATTCTATGGAAAATATGCAAACATTTGGAATAACCTTTGAAGATTTGAATATTAGAGAGAGAGAGAGAGAGAGAGAGAGAGAGAGAGAGAAGAAAAAGAACGCGAGTGGGGTGGAGAACCATCAGAGCGCCATACATATACCCACCACAATTATTGTGACGAGAAAACCGCCTAAAAAAGAGAAATGAAGGCCCAACCAGCAGGTGATGCGTTTGGCCGGAAAAAACAAATTAAATGATAGTTTCACGAGTAGCTATCCCGCACTTGGAAAAAGTAATCGTCGGGTGACTAGTTGGTTGCTCTCATAATTCGATCTTACTCATTCGAAGGACCAAGTGTCCTCAACACGCTAAGACTCACCCATGGGACATTACAAAGACTCCAAAGGAACCCCGACATTATAGTTTTCTAAAACAATGAAACACTATGTTAGACTTGCAAATAAAGATGCAATGATGATTGACTAGAATAAAGCCTGGTCCGACGCCGCCACAAAAACAAAGGGTGAGAACACATGTCTCACATGGATGTGATTACATTGGACCAGTCAACATCCCTATCAAATAAATAATTGTGCAAGGCTTCAACAAGGATTGCTATAGAAGATTCTAGGAGATATAAAATGAAGAAGGTTGAAGGGGAGAAATGAAAAATCTAAGAAAGGAGCCACATATTTATATTCGTCATATTTAATGCGACGGGGAAGAGTTGTCATCACGAACGCGAAAGGGATCAATGGGAATGAGACATGTCATGAACGTTGCATCTAAACGGTGTTCATCATAAGAGTAGGTGTAACACAGTCGCAAAAGCTGAAAAGCAGCCTAACACGTTGCCATACGATGAAAAACTGCTTGATAGATCACCCAACATCACCACTGCCCCTATCAAACATCTTATTACCTTTTCTTCTTAGCCTTATCCCTAACGAACCGACAAAGGAGTTGCTGGGATACCACACACTTGAGACTCCACAAGACAGAAATGGTAACCTCAAACTCCACCCGTAGACGAGTTAACTTGCTAAGAAATCATGTTAAAGGTGATAGTGGAAGAAAAATACAAAACATTGCAAACTATTTACAAATACCCGCAACGACAAACTCGAACTCACTACTCTAAAATTTCACCCGCAGGGGCGAGAGAAACAATGGATTTAAGGGACTCGTAGAGATTGGGTCCCAGACCCATCCACGTTACTAAGAGAAAATGGTAAACCATTAACAGTACTTGCAGAACATCTGCAACCATCCATGGATACCACTATGTAAGTATGTAGTCCAAAGACAACCATCTTGAAAAATAAGAAAATCGCAGACTTGGTCCCAGGAGCACAAGATTAGTCACCCGCGAAGGAGACAAACATTGCATAACGGCTAGTCCCCAAACTAATCACAATGAAAGATTCCTTTGGGTGACATGTAGTACAAATAGGACCACAAGGGGATGGTTTACCTATCAGTGGGAGTTAGTGTTGTACCTCTAGTTGACAACCATCCCCATCCACCAGTTGTTACATCCAATCTGACACCTCATACGTGCTCAGTCATGAGAATAGAAGGTTCAACCAATGGTGACAGCCTAACAAACCTTTTATCTTCCCCTGCGGCTATAAATAGGATATTTGACAAATGGTTTATGGATCCACACTCTCTCACTGAATATTCTACTCTCAATACTTATACTAATTAACACGTCAGAGGTTGGTTACGAGAAGAACCCCTTCCCTTTATTGTATCACGGTCTGTTTTTCAGGTTAGATCGGTATTAGCTCATAAAATATTGGATTGCACAAAACCCTCTGGTTGAGGGATTAGATTAACCATCTGGGAGTTGAACTAGTGTTTCATCATAAATTCAGAAAACATTTCCATTTCAAAAGAGGCTTCATATAAACACAAATAAATACTTATATATTCAATATATTAATGTATATACACATATATACATAATACACACAAATCCATATATTAATATAATTTAAACACCATGAAACAAGAAACAATAGACGATTAAGTATTTAACTTCACAAACCTCAAACATGGTTGTCCTGTTGGCCTTGGATTTATTGCTCCCCAAGTTTCGTACATTTCACAAAAGTGACTCATAAATTCCTATAAACCAAATTTCAATATATAGTGCATTAAGATAAAAAATAATACATGCCTTACTAATAATTTAGTTGAATAGTTCTCTTGTATCTTGATGACGTGGGTACGCTTACCCATCCATAAGCTTAATAATAGAGAAGCGGCTCACAAGCTAGGGAGCTTAGGAATAAAAGAGTAGCAAGCATAAGCTGACAGATGGGGAAGCTTGTCACTTGTCCAACAAGATTCCTAAGTTGATCAAGAAGGTCATGCTATAGTAATTTCAGAAAAAGTCACAACTGACCAAAAGCTGACGCTTGTCATAAAGTAAAAGCAACTACAAGACAAAATTAAAGCTGAGCGCAGGTTACACGAAAATGGCATATGTCCAGTCTGCATGAGCTGAAAGGAGTACTGACCATTTCTACTTAAGAAGTTATAGCTTCTCCGGAGAAGCTTCCAAACTTCCTATAAATAGGATACTCCACCAAAGGTATGAATTCATTCTCATTCACTTTATCTCCTCTCTACTCTCTCTTCATAATCCTACAATCTCTTTATTGTATCATATCATTGATTCTCATGCTGAAGGTTGATCGTATGAGGCCCCGTCATACGGTGAGACTAACTGGTCGTGTTTTCTGTTGTTACCCGGTATATCATTCTAATAACAATAACAGATCTCAGATCTGTATATATATATGATTAATATCTTAATAATAGATCTAGCTCATAATTACTTTAGATTAAGTGTTATATATGTATATGTATTATCAGTATGTGTATATCAATAGTTCATATAATATTAGGATGAAGATCGAGAGAGGATCTTGACAGGGTTTCGTTAATTAACTCTCAAAACTTAAATTAAACGTGAACAGTGTTCACTATATATAGAAGATAGGTCTGGTTCGCTAACATCCCCTAGCGAACCAGACGCTACTTCGTTACATACATTAATAAGACGAAACACCCCCTGATTCGTTAACATCCCCTAATGAATCAGGAGGAAATAAGCTTAAGTCTTAGTTCGCTAACATCCCCTAGCGAACTAGACCTTAAACATAACGAACTAGACAATAATTAAACTAAATATTACATTAAATATAAAATAAATACTTTAACGATAATTACAAAGACTCAAGACGCAAAACTGTGCACTAACAGACACCCCCTCGTCTTGAGCTCTTTGTCTTTAAATTACTTGAAGCGCTTGGACTGCCAGTCTCTGCAACTATGAATTCCATTTTCATGACAAACGCGTACAACGCGTTGGAATTGCATAGTCAGGTCGTAGTCTTCATTGCACTCGATCAGAATCTGTTTCCTGTGTAGCACGTCATTGTCGGTCTCTGATAAATTAACCAAACACATAGGGTCGATTAACTTGATAACTTCAGTCTTCAGACCTTTACCAAGTACAATGACGGCCTCGCCAGTACGATTGTCATAGAACCAGCGGTTGAATGAGAGATGCATCTATTGGGGCATCGTCTTCAGGGGAACCCGCTTCATCGTCTTTGGCGGCTTTACCTTAAGAACAAGTTTCCTCCAGCCAGTCCTTGGATCAATCTCATCAATGCGTTTGCGTCTCGGGACCTAGGGCTTGAAGAACTTGAAGCCATGATTGACCTCGAACAGTAAGTGTTGATGAAAAATTTGAATAAGGTGTTTTTAGGATGAAGAAAAAGATGAACAGTGAAGGACTGTTCGTCTTTTTCTGTCTTATATAACCTAGCACGCTACCCGAGGTACTTATTGTATGAATTACACAATTCATTTGAATTATAAATAACGAATTAGATAATTCGCTATTCCAGTTCGTTACCTTAGAGTAGCGAACAAGACATGACTCGTGTCTTGATTCGTTAAATATGTATAACGAAGAAGGGATGATTCGTTACAGAGTGCGGAAGCGAATTAGGTGAGCGAACTAGAAAACAGTTCGCTAAAGAATCACCTAGTTCGTTATCCATAATTAACGAAGTAGCTTTTAACGAATTAAAAATTTTATTTAATTTTAACTTAAATAATTAAATGATTAAATAATGAATTAATAAAATAAATTTCAATAAATAACTAAAGATTTTAACTTAAATTAATTACCGAGAACCGTTTATCCCGATAACTAAATAACTTAAAAACGTTTCATTTTTACGAAACATAACTTAAAAACGTTAAATAATATGTAAAGAACGAAAGATAAAATATTTTTGGTATTTTGTAAAAATTAAAGAATGTATTTACAAAGGAATATTCGAATCATTAAAAAAATAGACAATCTTTTTGTGTTTTTCAATGATTTATCAAAAACAAAATATATTTTTGTATTTTTGTTGAGTTTGCGCAGAGAATCATATTGACCAAAATGCCGTTCCATCACAGTTTTATATTTTAGCGATATTATGACTGGCGTTAAGTCGATCATTTATATTGTTTTCCACTTAAATCTTATAACAAACCTTCGAGCATTTTGTGATATGATTAATGGTTCAATTTGCTCACAGAATATCAGAAACTATCAGCCCCTAATCTCGGTTCAAGCTTAATTTGATTTTTGCCAAATCACCCCAACTTGACTTAAACCGTTATAGTGTTGATCAAAATTTTGAGAATTTTATAACTTTGAGCAATGCATCAAATTTCCTTTACTGTGAGTGAATATGCACGAGTCCATCTGTGGGCTTACATACATTGTATCCCATGGGGTCCGTTTCTTATTGGTAATGAGACGCACGCAAGGGAGGAACAGTTGTATGACTAACTGCGGATTTTGATCAAGTCAGTAATTTAGATTGTACAAAGTATAGCGGTGATCAAGTTTAATGACTTTGGGTTTGCTCTAAAAGCGAGTGAAATATTCATGCTTATGAATACCCAGATGATTAAGCCTCATAAAGACTCACAGTGTCCAGAATCCTAACGCTTGTTATTTGCTTTATTATATTTTTGGGTGATCAACAACTATAAGGCTTGAATATGATTGGTTATTACATTTCTGCCATCTTCACTGAGACTTTTGCTAGAGACTAACACCTCTTTCAATTTGGCTTTTCTTTAAGTTTATATTACTTACTTTACCCTAACAGCTTGTTTAAGACATATCAATGCACCAATGATTAAGCACACAGTCTTTTAAGCTTAATTCTTTCTGGATTTGGGGTTAAATAATCAATGTACTATCATATTCTCTTTTTGCTTAAGAAAACTCAAAATTTTGAGGAGCATAAAATAAAATGATTTAAATTGCCCCAGTTAATTTAAGTTCATAAATTAATGGCTATCCTATCCATCTACAAGTAGAGAACAAGACCAAAACATGCAAGCATGCTTCACAAACTTAGATAACTGACTAAATTTTCAGCTAAAAATAAAATAGAAAGTTTAAAGAACGCCCCAAGTACTATCCATTCGTCAGGTAAATGGCTAACCCGAAGATTTACAAGAAATTATCAGGACCAAACATATACAAGTATATGTCCTTCAAAATAGAAGCAAATGACATAGTTTTCAGCGAACATAAGCAAAAAAAAATCTTTTTGGTTTTTCTCTTTACAAACTAAAAACACAATCTTTTTGTCTTTTCGGTTTTTTTTCTTTACAAAACAAGAAAATTCACATTCTTTTTGACTTTTTCAGAATTAATCTGTACAAACAAAAATCACAAGCTTTTTGGAATTTTCTAATTTTAAAATGTTTTTGGTTTTTCAGATATTAAAATAAAACAAGAAAGAACACAATATTTTTGATTTTTCAATGTTTTCTAATGTTTTTGGGTTTATCTATACAAACTAAAAACACAATATTTTTGTATTTTCTAAGATTCACCCCCTAAAACCTAAAAACAAAATAAAATTTAAACTAGACCAAAACTAAAATAAAAATAATTATCCTAATTTTAGGATCTCAGCAAGGGTCTTCAATCCATTTAAACCAAGCAAAAAATTAAAACGTGTTTTATCAAACGCTTTGGTAAATAGATCGGCTTTTTGAAAATCAGTGTGCACTTTCTCAAGATTAATTAATTTCTTTTCATAACAATCCCGTATAAAATGATATCGAATTTCGATATGTTTCGTTTTAGAATGTTGTACGGGATTCTTGGTGATACTAATAGCAGCAGAATTATCAATCAAGATGGGAGTAGTAAGAAACTTCAAACCGTAGTCGCGAAGATGTTGTTGTATCCACAAAACCTGGGAACAACAACTCGAGGCTGTAACATACTCAGCTTTGGCGGTTGAAGTGGAGACCGTTGTCTGCTTCTTACACTGCCAGGAAATAAGCCGGCTTCCTAAGAATTGACATCCCGCTGTAGTAGACTTGAAATTGATCTTGCATCCTCCATAAGCGGTAAAATCGAACGTATCATCTTTGGGGTACCATAACCCGATGTCAGAATTTCCCCGTAGATATTGCAGAATACGATTGACCGCTGCCAGGTGTCTCACTCGGGGACTTGCTTAGTACATAGCACATAAACAAACAGCAAACATTATGTCGGGTCGAGAAGCAGTTAAATACATCAAAGAACCAATCATGGCACGATAGAGGGTCGGATCAACGGTATCCTCCAATTCATCCAGTGATAAATTGTGACCCACGGGAAGAGGAGTAGAAGGGATTTTTCCGGCAGTAATCTTGAATCGGCTCAAGACGTCATTCACATATTTTGTCTGATGAATGAAGATTCCCTTTGCAGACTGATGAACCTGCAACCCTAAAAAGAAATTCATCTCTCCCATCGAACTCATCTCGAACTTGGTTTGCATATATTTCTCGAACTCCTTACACAACATGTCATTCGTAGACCCAAAGATTATGTCATCAACATAAATTTGAACGAGCAGAAGATCATCACCAATATTCTCATAAAACAATGTGCAGTCGACAGTCCCTCGTTTGAAACCATTATCCGTCAGATGGTCGGCGAGCGTGCCATACCAAGCTCTCGGGGCTTGATGTAGACCATATAATTCCTTGTTTAAACGGTAAACACGGTCAGGATAATCAGGATCTTCGAAACCTGGAGGCTGTAAAACAAACACTTCCTCGTGAAGTTCACCATTGAGAAAAGCACTCTTAACATCCATTTGATACACCTTGATATTCTTGTAAGAAACATATGCCAGGAAGATTCGAATCGACTCTAATCTTGCAACTGGAGCATACACCTCAGTTTAATCAATACCCTCTTGCTGATGAAAACCTTGTACCACTAAACGTGCCTTGTTTCTCACAATTACCCCACGATCATCTTTCTTACACTTATATACCCACTTAGTCGGAATGGCCTTCTTGACTCTAGCAGGTTTGTCAATAAGATCCCAAACAACTAAACTGGCAAATTGCTTTAATTCTTCTTGCATGGCTTCTACTCAAGATGGATCTTGCAGAGCCACACGAGGAGTTGTAGGCTCAACTTGGGATAGAAAGCAAGTGAATTTAGCAATAGTTGCAATTTCAGATGAGTGTAAGTCAGCATAAACACATAGAGCATTATTGTCACTTGAGGAAGCAACTTGATGTCGTGTCTGAACCCCTACATCAAGATCTCCAATAATGTTTTCTTGTGGATGGTAATTATGAATCCTGAGAGTAGGATTTTCAGAAACAGCAACGTTTTCAAATAAATTAGTGTAATGTTCACCCAATTCAGGAGATGAAACATCACTGTCAAGTGTAATAACTTGATCCACAACTATATTATCATCAGATGAAGTAGATGCATTATCATCATGAGCAGAAAATTCTTCAATTGGAGCAGCAATTGGAGCTTCAATATCATTTGAACTTGCAAACCTTGGAATATCCAAATGTTCTTCAAAATAAGCACGAACTAAATCTTCATCTGGATGATCAGTTGATGGAGTAAATGAATTAAATAAACCATCATAGTCAAACATCCAGTCGGGACCTTTCCCTTGTGAAGGAGAAGTGTACTTTTGACAGTCAACATGGTGCCACTCTTCAACACAACCAGACGTAAAATTAAAAACCCATTTCTTAGGAGACGCATACCCCAAGAAATAACCTTCAATGGCCTTTTCATCAAATTTACCCACATCCCTTTTCAGCATAGTACAAGGACACCAAAATGGTTCCAAATACTTTAAATTAGGTTTACGATTATTCAACAATTCATAACTGGTCTTCTTAAGTCTTTTAACTGTTAGAACACGATTGAGTGTATAACAAGCAGTGTTCACCGCCTCATTCCAAAATTGGACAGGAAGCTTTGAGTCAGCAAGCATCGTTCTAGCAGCTTCAATCAACGTTCTATTTTTCCTTTCAGCTACACCATTCCGTTGTGGTACATATAGGGCACTGTATTCACGATGAATTCCTTTTTGTACTCAAAAGAAATCCAATACCGTATTTTTAAATTCAGTACCATTGTCACTTCGAATTCTCCTCACTTTCAGTTTTTAAAGTGATTCGATCTTAGTGATTAGATTTTGAACAAGACTCAGTGTTTGATCTTTAGAGCTCATAAATAAAACCCATGAATATCTCGAATAATCATCAGACACAACTAGGCAATACCAGTCTCCAGAAATACTCGCACGATTCACTAGACCGAACAAATCCATATGAAGTCATTCAAGCAGAGTATCAACGGAATTCAATACCTTAGATGGGTGCGATTTCTTCTTCTGTGTGCCATTCTTACAAGCAACACAGTGATCGGATAACTTAATATTCTTTAACGACAGATCGTTTGCCATTAAATAATTCATTTTTCGAACATGTATGTGACCCATTCATCGATGCCAAAGCACTGAGTCTTTCTCGGTTGCTTTCGAGACAAAACACGTTTCGATTGACGTAGATACTTTAGAATTCATGTTCAAGACATAAATATCTTTTAATCGTGGTGATCGCATGACAACCATGTCCTCGGGAATTATATAACCCGGTTTCAAGATCAGACACTCTTTATCTGTAAATATCGTAGTGTATTGCTTATCACAAATCTGCGATACGCTCAATAAGTTATGATTCACTTTATCACAATAGTTAACCTTCTCAAACGTAATCTTCCCATTTGAAACATCACCCTACTGTGTAATCATACCCCCAGAATTCCCAGCAAACGCCACATAACCCCATTGAATATTTCTCACATTTGATAAGAGGTTGAGATTTCCAGTAATATGACGAGAACATCCACTATCCATGATCCAGTTTTCACCAGAAATGGTCTTGGATGTACCCTACACACAAAAGAAAATGATTAGTTCAAAAAGGTAGCCCAGGCCTCGGTCTTGGGCACCTTTTGGTTTCCTTGAGAATAAGTTAACTTTATTTGCATTCAATTGTTGTTCAACAACTTGAGAATAAGTTACAGGTTTCTTCGACTTTCGTCTTAGATACGCAGCTTGAACCACATTTGAATTAACATTTTTGCATAATGGTTCAGTAGGAATAAACTTAGGATTAACGGAACCATGAGCTTCATTCACATGAACAACTTTTCGAGGATGTACGTTCGAAAACATAATATAAGTATCATCAGCACACGACATAGGTCTTTTCAGAATCTCCTTTACCACTGGAACCGGTTTGGGATGGTCCTTGATAAAAGGATGAAGATTCTGATAGTTCTTCTGGCCACAGTTTCTTACTACATGACCTTGTTGACCGCAAAGAAAACAACTTCGCATGTCAACATGATGATGTTGAAAATTTGTTAGAACGTGTGACACAGATGATGTCTGATGACTCACATTTTTGGTCATACTCTTAGCAAAATCATCGGATAATTCAGATTTATTTTTTAAGTAAAAATCTAAATTAGAACAGTTCGAAAAACTTTTCAACGTATCTGTCCCAGTTGACTTCACAAATTGAATTTTCTTAGCTTGTTTTAAAACTTGCTTTGCTTTAGTCAATGAATTAGATGAAACTGATGTTTTCGCTTGAGCATATTGACGTTCAAGTTCACGAACTTTGGAAGTGTCATTGTAAAACACACTCTCAATCAGTTCAGGTTTAATGATACTTATTGGAATGTCTTTCTCAGTGAACATTATGTCCATCCCCTTTAACTTAAACACACGAGCAGATGACGGCTTAAGTGCATTAGGATTTATAAAACACAACAAATCCTTATCAGAAATTTTGGGTTTTTATGGTTTCTTAGCCTTCACTGGTTTGACAAAAACATCTTGTTTCATCTTAGTTATGTGCGAACCATACACAGCCTTCTCAAATTCATGAGGTTCACACAGTATGTGATTAGAACTTGGAATGTTCTTGTTCTTGTGCATAATTTCAGGTTCAAACACATCCTCAATGATAACTTTGTCAACATTTTCAACGAAAACTTTGTTGCTTTGAACATGAGGTTTCTGAGAAATAGATTGGGTTTTAACAGTTTCAGACTTACTTGGTTTAGAATTTTCTGAAATCACAGGCTCTTTAAGAATAACATCTTCTTCAGTTGGAGCAAAAGGATTAATTTTATAATCATTGTGAAATGGTGGTGTAATTTCAACAAAACGTATACCTTTCTTTGAATCCTTTTATTTTCCAGAAACTTCAATAATTTCATTCAACAGAAAAGATGAATTTTGAAATTTACCCAATTTGTTCTTTAACTCAAGAACCTCATTCTCAAGCTCGGTTATCTTTGAACGGTGTTTCAAATTTCTTGAAACTTTTGATCATTAATTGTCATTTTCACAGATAACTCAGCTTTAAGATCATGATTACTGATAGTCAACGCCTCAATTTTCTCTCTCGAGTTTATTTGAGAAGTCAAGGATTGCCTATAAGTATCTTTTAAGGACACAATCTCTTTTAGCAAATTATCATTTTGAAGTTTTTATGAATCAATTTTAGATTTATTATAATCACAATCAACACATGATACCTTAGAAGCAGAATTACTAACCTTGCTTTGTTTGGCCATGCAAGCAGATGTGGTAGACTCACTGATCTTAGCCATACAAGCAAGATTAATTGGAACTTTTTCACTTGAATCATCTGACTCAGATCCAGAATCATTATCAGAAGATAGCTCGCTTCCACTAGCATCTTGAAAATTTTCAGTAGATCCAAACATTGCCAGATTTGCTTGAGTATCATTACACAGTAGTCGTTGTGACCAATCATCTCCATTAGCTAACATTGCTTGTGATCCAGAACTTGAAGGTTTCTTCTCAGCATCATTACCTCGTGGTGTTGAAGAATTTGAATTTTGACCACGAGGACCAGTATATTCCTTTTTCAGTTTGTCACATTCTTTTGCAAAATGACCGAATTCTTTACAATTGTAACATTTCACTTTCAACTTGTCAAATCCCAACTTCTTGTTTAGAGCAAGAAGATCTTTTCCAGTTCTTTGCATGAATCTTTTCACCTTTCGAACAATCATTGCCATATTCCACTTTAAATCCATGATTTGTAAGTCATCTGGATCAATCTGATCATAGTCTTCATCAGTTAAATCGCTAGTGGCAATTTTGCTACTAACCAGATTTTCATAAGACGTCATGAAAGCGGATAGAAAGGAAAAGTTTTGTTCAGCTTATTTCATATTGACGTTTGAAGGTGTTGAATGTTGATTTGTAGTGGATGAACTACCCGACATTCCAGATGATCCAGAAATACCAGAAGATCCAGTATTTCCCGCTGTGTAAAAACAAGCTCGTGGATCACTATACAACGTAGTTGCATTCTCACTTGTAGCTTGAGTAAGAAAAGCAGTCAGTGGAGAGATGGTTGAACTAAGAGGCATACTACCACCATAGAAAGAAGGATCTTGACTTTCCTTTGAAGATTTTTAACACTTAAGATCATATTCTCTGGCTTCAATCTTTTGCAAAAATTCAATTGCTGTCAAATCTTCATTCAAGAAATAATTGTTTTCCTTGAGAACCATTAAAAACGTGGAATAAGAACTTGGAAGTACACTCTTAATAGTGTCAATTTTATCCCTCTCGAAAACATCTAATTTCATCTTGTCCATCTCAGCAATCAAGTGATTGAATCTTGTTGTCATTTCTTCAACCGTCTCACCTTTCAATAAATTAAAGTTTCTGAATTGAAACTTAAGCATCACCTTTTTGCTCTCAGCCGTGTTACCCATACTTCTCATTCGAATATGTTGAAACAGAGAAGCACATATTTTTATACTACCCACTTGGTGAAAAATATTCTCAGGCAAAGCCATAGTTAGAGTAGAATAAGCTTTTGTCTCTATCTCTAATGCTTTCTTTTCTTTAACAGAATACTGTGAAATAGCTTTTGGTGTAAAACCAATAGTCTCATCTTCAATCATAGGAACAGTATAGACTTCATCTAAGCAGTATGAACAATCAAGATGAACTGATCCTAAATAAGCACGAAACCGAGGTTCCCACTTGGCAAAGTCACTGAACTTCATCAATCTTGGACATTTCGAATGTGAACCTATCTCGGTATCAAGTTGCAACATTTGTTGCATCAACATGTTTTGAGATGCCAATGCATACATACCAGCCATTTTTGACAAGTTTCAAAAATTTAAGAGTGTAACGAATCAACAAGCGAATAAGATTAACGAACTGTAAACAGTTGTAGCGAACTGTGAACAGTAAAATAACGAATCAAATCTTAACGAAATTAAGATGAATCAGGCAACGAATCCCAATTGAGTTTAACGAATCAATCTAACTAATCAGAAATTTAACGAATTAGAAAGTCAAACTAACGAATTGACTAGCGAACTGGCCAACGAATTAGCTATCAAACTAATAAGAAAACTTAACGAATTAGAAAGTATTCAGTAGCGAATCACTAAGAAAGACTTAGCAAAATAGATAACGAACTAGCTACAGTTGATTAGCGAATCAACTATAATGAATCAGGTTGTTACAACTGTTTGTAACAAACTCTGGCACCTTATGCCACGTGGCACAAGTTGTTATGACACAAATTCCAAAGTGAACATGTGTCACACGAATCAGTTAATCCCAAATAACGAATTAGATCACACGAATCAACTATTTTAGCGAACCGGTTAGCGAATCACTTGAAATGAATGACGAATTAACAAACTTAATGAACGAATCAAAGGAAACAAGATAGCGAATCAATATGAAGATGATAACGAATCATGTTCATCTTCAAATCTTCAAATCTTCAACAAAGGATTTCCAGAAATTTGGAAACAATGAACACCAAAACCCAGAAACCCAGAAACCTTAAATCCGTAATACTATCTCGATTCTAAACCAAAACTCATAAACAACCTACCAAAACACTCGTAAATCGATTGCGAATCCAACACACTAAACCTCTTAACCAAATATCTCCGATTACCAATTTAATTTTACCAAAATACGAACCCTGTTTCGGTCACCCACCAAAACAATACCGAATCACCTCAAAACCAAACCAAACCTTAATTCCAACTCACAATCCCTTACCAATACCTTTAACAACTCGAATCCAATCCTATTTGACCATAATACATTCAATTAACATTAATTTGATCCAAATTCGCTATAACAGAACACTATCAAGCTAATACTCTAAATAAACACCAAATCAAGTGAAATTGAGCTCCAACCTGGCTCTGATACCACTTGTTTTTACCCAGTATATCAATCTAAAACAATAACAGATCTCAGATCTGTATATATATATGATTAATATCTTAATAATAGATCTAGCTCATAATTACTTTAGATTAAGTGTTATATATGTATATGTATTATTAGTATGTGTATATCAATAGTTCGTATAATATTAGGATGAAGATCGAGAGAGGATCTTGACAGGGTTTCGTTAATTAACTCTCAAAACTTAAATTAAACGTGAACAGTGTTCACTATATATAGAAGATAGGTCTGGTTGGCTAACATCCCCTAGCGAACCAGACACTACTTCGTTACATACATTAATAAGACGAAACACCCCCTGATTCATTAACATCCCCTAACGAATCAGGAGGAAATAAGCATAAGTCTTAGTTCGCTAACATCCCCTAGCGAACTAGACCTTAAACATAACGAACTAGACAATAATTAAACTAAATATTACATTAAATATAAAATAAATACTTTAACGATAATTACAAAGACTCAAGACGCAAAACCTTGCACTAACATTTTCTTTGATTCTTAGCAGGTTAGGAAGCTCCGATAGGAACACATTCGTGAACCACCATACTCTAATTGTTAGCCATACTCGTTGTAGCAACAAGTGACACCCACAGTGGGGCTAACGCTACTTAGAACAATAATTCTGGTAGCTTTAGCTCCATTGTTCTCGAATATTATCCTCTTATGGCTGAAAAGAGTGATCCTAATCAAAGTGCTCATATGAACGATCAGCAGCCGGAAAATTATTCGTTGCCGGAGGAAAACATTGGCTGTAGTTCGCCGGAAATGAGCAGGCCTTTAGTCATGTCATCACAATCTTTCGAGTTTCAAACACCACCCTCATCAAGAAGTGGAACATTCTCCTCAAGGAGTGATTTACTCCTTCCAGTGGAAGGAATAGATATGACGCTGGAGGGTATCAAACATATTTCATCCAACTCAGGGAGCTTATGAAAAATTATGCTCAAGAAGAGCGAGCTAAGGGGGTAAGAATAAGGTTATATTATAACAAAGAACCCGAGGTAACACTATCCCCCATGCCTCTTCCTTTAAACAGGTGCACACCTTCTCCATCAAGAAGAAACGCTCAGGGACCCAGCAGCTCGCATAGAGGAGAATATGAGAACACAAGCTCTCATCGGAAAATAGTAAGCCTCACAGCTTCATCCATAACCCCTAATGGAATGGGAGAATTCACCTTGGAACAGCTTTTTCAAAGCTCAGCTGCTGTGGTATCTCCCTCAACAAGTACCTCCCTGGCAGAAGCTTTAATGTCACTACCTCTGGCTAGAAGCATGAAAACTGTCTAAAGCTTACCTACAGCCAGGTCTCATTCTGTCTGCTTGGACATGCCCTCAGATGGCCGCGTTGATGATGTCTCAATATGGTCAGGAAGCTTATAATGGAAAGCCTCTCAAGGCTTCCCATCCATGAGCCACCTTGTAGTAACCCAAGCTCCAAGTATCATTACTACCAATATAGGAGACTTGACACACATGGAACCTTACCAACCCTACAAGTCGTCAACCTCATATTGCTTCTACGTCAACCTCATGTTCCAAACAAAAATCAAGATGCCGGCTAACGTTAAGACCTATGATGGAATAAAAGATCCCGAAGATCATCTTTAGATTTTCAAGCTAGTAGCTACCGCAGAAAGGTGGAACAACACGGAATGTTGTCACATGTTTATGCAAACTATGGTTTAACACCCTTCCGTCGAGAAGCATATCTTCCTTTGGTGACTTATATCAATGCTTCTTGACCAACATCACTCACCAGAGAAGGTACACCAAAGACGCAGCTATCCCACACCAAATCAGACTAAAAAAAAAACACGAGGACCTCAGTGTCTTTATGGATAGATACAAGAAAGAATGCTTGAATTACAGTGGTTGCTTCAAAAAAGATGCGTGTGTACGGCTACGTGAATGCCATAAAGGCCAAGAAGCTAGTAAAAAGGTTCGACGAGAACATTCCCCAAACCATGAAAGAAGCTTTCGAAATAACAGAAGCTTACCTTCGGGGGAGGAAGCTATGCACAACCAATAAACAAGGAAACGTGACTATAAAAACATAATAAGCTACCCCTCAGAAGGAAAGAAGCCTCGGTTCTAGTTCTTCAATGAGAAGCACCCTCAGAACTACCACGTACACAGAAAGTCAGATGACAGAAGCCATTATTCTATACAACAAAACCACAAGAGAAAGATAAGCTGATCTTCTACGTTCTAACCAAAACTACATAGCAGATCCTGGCCTTCGAGGAGGTCAAGCGCGACTTTCGTCCTCCCCGTCTGTTGTCCAAAGCAACAGATAAACGAGATGCATGCATGTTTTGTGCCTTCCATAATGACATTGGGCACCATACTAGTGATTGTTTCCAATTCAAGAAGCGTATTGAAGATTCCGTTCAAAGTGGTGAGTTAGCTCACCTACTCAAGGATCTAAAAGATGGTACAGAGGGCGGAAATAATTTGTTCGGAGTGAACATGATTCAGATTTGCAACAAAAGGCAAGAACGCTCTCATAGAACCAACAGAGCATATGCTTCCCTTCGACCAACCCACACAACAAAGTCACAACTCTAGTCATCGTATAGGCTGAGCTTAATGGCTTCCCTATGGATGGAGCTTACATCGGATGTGAGGAAGCAATGCAGGTTATGTATGAAAGATGTTTCCTAAACCTCCCTCGAGAAATCAAGAATCAACTCCAACAAACCAACAACTATCTTAGAGTTTCACTGGAGAGAAGGTAGTTCCCCTTGGGAAACTCACTTTAGATGTCCGGTTGAGAGAGGATGACCTCTTTCTAGTTGAGAAGCTTACCTTCACAGTGGTCAGGTACCCATTTAACTGTTATATACTCATTGGAAGAACTGGAATTGCAACTTTCGATGCAGTAGTATCCACAACCCATGGCATGATGAAATTTCCCACCACATGATGAATAGCTATGATGGTACCAACACAAGAAGCTTTACTTATAGCTGCCATAGAAGAATCATGGGAACTCAATGAAGAGAGGATAACCATGTACATGAAATAAGCATTAATCCCTCTTAATTTTTATAACAAAAAAGTAAAGATGTATTTGCCTGGTGTCCAAACGTGTTAGTGCATTGTTTTGTCGTCTCGGTATTTGTTTGCTTTTGTAAATTATCTTTATTTATGTAAAAGGAATTTTGGTAATTACCAGTCCATTAATTATATTTATAAGGCCATTCGTTAAGAATTTTTAACAAATGAGTCCAATCATTATGTTTATTGGCCATTCGTTATGGATTGTATAATGAATGTGCCCATACGCTATTATTATGTACCACTCGTTAAGGTTGTTTAACGAATGAGGTATAGTGAATGAGTCATTTGCTATACTTTAAGCTATGTTAGAGATTGAAGATGAATGGATCCCATTCGTTATGGCATGTATAACGAATGGGTATCGTTTTATATAACTCCCTCAAGAGATCAAGAGACAACTCCAACACAAAAATAATTCCCTAAAGGGATTCACCAGGGAAAGGGCGATTCCGTAGCCACCATGGTACCAACGCTAGAAGCCCTGCTCATAGTTGCTATTGAAGAATCGTGGGATCTTGATGAGGACATGAAAATAGCCCTATACAGGAGATACGCATCAACTCAAATTACCCTGAACAAATAATCAAAATTAATAGTAAGCTTCTTTCTCAAACTATGATTAAACTTATAACTATATTACAAAAACTAAAGATGTTTTTTCATGGTGTATAAAGGATATGAGGTGGGTTCCCAGGGAATTTTCTGAGCATTCCATGAACATTTCACCCAAGCATAAACCATTCACTCAAGAGAAAAGAAGCTTGGCAGCCGAAAGAAGTTTAATTGCCTACAATAAGGTAGACAAGCTTGTTAAAGCCAATATATTGGTAGGATTAGTGAAGACCTTGGGTCAGGTTCGTTGGTTGACGATTAGAAGATAAAAGGGGGTGACTCGTCTAATTAAGGAGGATGGCCCATTTGGAGTTTTATTGGTCCCTACTATATCAAACCTAATTGCTATCTATATATACCTAGTCATGTATTGTAATCTTTTGTGCCATGCTTAATAAAAATACCCTAGTTGCAGCCCGTGGACGTAGGTCGCCTTGACCGAACCCCATAAAATCCCGTGTCTCTTTGATGTAGCGTGGTGATAAAGTTTGGAAGTCAAACACGTTGATTCTAAGAATACCCGTGAAGTACTTCCCAAAACTCTCAAAAAAAGACGTAGATCGTAAATAAGATAAATAATTGAATCTGTTGATTCACACGAATACCAGGATCAATTCTTCCAACTATCGTTGATTCATAAAGAATACCGACAATCAGGTCCTTCGCACACTAACACACACTGTGATAGAGAGGAAATGATTTTTTATATTTTCCAAAACTTATTTCTTTACATCACAAAATCTCAACTATTTAAAAGAAATAGAAAACTATTGGGCTTCTAATAATTAAACCAAAAGACATGAAATATTAATTATAAACTCTTGTAATTCCATAACTCATGTCGTCATTAATTTGTAAACTTTTGATCTCCCCATATCATTCTCTCCACCTTTGAAAAAAACTCACCCTCGAGTTTTTGTCTTTAAACCGTAGCCACCTGGGTCAAAGGGACCATTCATCCGATTCATGCTAAATACTATCACCACACCTTCACCTTTAGGAGTTACGTGTAAGGGCTCATCACAAATAATTACCACTTCATGCAATTCTTTTATATTCATGTAATCATCATTCACTTTGGGGCCCATCATATCAAGCTCAAACATAAAATATTTTTCTTTGACCTTCGAATGTGGGAAATAGTTGATAATTACGGTAGGCAATTTCTTAAAATTTGCATCTTCATTTAACTCATTAATATGAAGTTTCAAAGTAGTGGGAGATACCATGTATATGGAAGACAAATTCGAATCACCATTAACCACGATATCACCACCATTTTCTACCGTACCATCCTTTAAAATTTCATCAAAAATACCTAAATAAATTGTAGACCACTCATGTTTTCTTTTTAAACTTTCAAGAACATCACCGGTTGCCCAACCATACCATTCCTCATCCTCGTATTCATCAAACACGGGCCACAAATCATAGATATTGTTCCCATCACAAGCCATATTGAGCAAGGAATTCGGCTTTGATACCAACTGATGCAGCGTGGTGATAAAGTTTGGAAGTCAAACACGTTGATTCTAAAAATACCCGTAATGTACTTCCCAAAACTCTCAAAAAAAGACGTAGATCGTAAATAAGATAAATAATTGAACCTGTTGATTCACACGAATACCAGGATCAATTCTTCCAACTATCGTTGATTCATAAAGAATACCGACAATCAGGTCCTTCCCACATTAACACACACTGTGATAGAGAGGAAATAATTTTTTATATTTTCCAACACCTATTTCTTTACATCACAAAATCTCAACTATTTAAAAGAAATAGAAAACTATTGGGCTTCTAATAATTAAACCAAAAGACATGAAATATTAATTATAAACTCTTGTAATTTCATAACTTATGTCGTCATTAATTGGTAAACTTTTGATCTCCCCACATCACTCTTATTTAGTGCTTTTGTTTGTGCGAGTGTGTTTGTGTTTCTATTGTGTGCCGACTCTGTTTAATACCTAATAAGTGGCATCAGAGCCAAAGGTTTGTTAAACACACAGTGCACTGAGAGAGCTGATTGTTGGGCTTATATTAGTTTGGTTTGTACTTTAGTTTTGTGCTTGTTTATATCCTGTTTTGGGCTTATATGTAAACCGAGATCCAAGTGATCTCGGTAGGCATTTTGCTTATGTTGGGCTAAGGTGTAGTACCTATATATACACATTGTATCTAGGTTTTGTGGTTGGCCTTTCATAAGGTTGTGTGAACAAGATTGTGTGTAACAAAGTGCTTAAGCACCAGATGTAATATACGTGTGTTTTGAAGCATTCCTCGTGTGTTCTTTACATGTTTACATACTTTACTTGAATCATCTCACGTTAATTTCTACTTAATGTTGAGATTGTTGGATATCACATTGAAAGATCTGTTCAAAGGACTTACAATTGGTATCAGAGCCTATAGACCTATTCTAGGCTCGGTTAGCGTGATGTCATTGATTCAAGGGGTATTTTTTTGGTTGATTTTTTCTTAAAGTTTTCTGGAAATCGAAGAACAGTTGTTCAACATGTTCTTCGGGGTTGATTGAGACTGTTAGGGAATAGATTTGATTGGATCATTAGTTTAAAATCAAATCCCCTCATTCTCGGGATTTTATTTACTTTCCAAGTATACGAAGTCAATCATCTGTGCGTTTTCGTCCACTTTTGGGTGTTCTTAGTCAAGTTTTGATCATTTTCGGGCTGTCATCAAGAGTTTTTGGCATCTCTTAAGTGTTCTCGGCCAACATTCTAAGTTCTCGGTGAAATTTGATAGTTCCCGGTGGATTTTATTTGTTCTCGGTCAACTTTAAGACTTTTATGTTGACTTTGGCTGTTCTCGGTCAACCAAAAGTGTTCTCCGCTGATTTTCTTGGTTCTCGGTCTATATTAGTTCTCGTGCACTAGAGTTTTCGGTTGGATTATATTTGTGCCTGATCATATTGGGCTTTAAGTAAAATTTTAAACTGTTGGAATTTTTAACCAGGCCCAAATAATCCGTATTCTAAAATGGATCAAATAACAAATGGATCGACTAATGCTACACTGCATCAAGAACTGGACTCCATAATTGGAACTGCTACTTGTATACCTCGTCTGCTATCTCATGAAGGGTTTAGCGAGTGGAAGTTCAGGTTTGAAAATTACGTGAAAATGAAAGATGCTAAGGTTTGGAGAAGTATTGTTAGAGGTCCTCAAGTTATCAAGTATCAGCGAGTGGAAGTTCAAGTATTGTATGATGATGCTGATTTTGAAAAGATTGAAGAGGACGACAAGGCACTTTCTACTTTAACTATGGCACTTTCACCAAAGATTGCCTTGGGATTTAGAGAATTACAGTATGCTAAGGCACTATGGGAAGCCCTGATTGAAGTGTATGAAAGTAATGAGGACATGAGGAGAAGTCGTTAACACCTTTTGTGACAGAAGTTCAACATGTTCAATCACGTTCTTGGAGAGTCGTTGGAAACTCAGTTGCATAGGTTCATAACCCTTGTGACTGAGATGAGATATGTGAATATCAATTTGACAGCCGTTGAAACAAACAATAAACTGGTGAATTCCCAGCCTCAAAGCTGGGATATGAATGTTGCGGTGATTAAGAAGAAAAAAGATCTCAACAGTCTAACTCTGTCAGAAGTTATGGCAATCATTAAGGCTTGTGACATGGATGACAAGCAGCGTGCCATAAACCATGCAAATTCTTACAATGCAGTTGGCTACAGTGCTGCTTCCAACAACAAACTTATTTCTCAAGACAGCTTCTCAACATTTAAGGCTTCTCAACGGTAGTATACTCAACAGTATCAGCCTCAGAACAATTTCTCCATGTTCAAATCCACTTAGGGTCAATTCTCTCAAGCTCCACCGCAACCAACTCCTACGTTCTTTCCTAAACCTGCTTAACCATCCGCTACTACTGTTAAACCTCAGACATCTATTGCCTCTTCCAGTCAAGGTTCAGGTCAGATTCCCTCCATTTCAAAGGAAACTCAGGAATACATCGCCTTAATGGCGGGGTTCATGAATTGTTACAACGCCTTTCTTGCTGGAGATCTGGTTCAACCAGTAGTAGCAACTGAGCTGGATCAAATTCATTCTGATGATGTAGAAGAAATGGATATCTCTTGGCAAATCATCATGGAACTGTTTCGTGCGAAGAAATTTACTAAGAGAAAAGGCAGAAACAAATGGAATGTGCCAGCAAATCAGAATGTGGGATTTTACAAGGATACTCTGAGGTGCTACTACTGTCACGAGCCAGGTCACTTTGCTCCCAACTACACGACATTCAAACCTTTAACGGCGGGTATGTTTCCTTTGCGGGAGGAGAAAACAGGAAGACTACATAGAAGGGTACTAGTGAAACTACAAAACTGATAAATCGCTTCGTGATGCTTATGAAGAATCAGCTTAATTAGAAGCTGAAGGGTATTCGATGTGACAACGGCGTGGAATTCAACAATTCCACACTTAATCATTTTTGTGCTGGTAAAGGGGTTCTTCGACAGTATAGTTCGAACTCCACAACAAAATGGTGTTGCTGAAGAAGGAACAGATGTCTTATTGAGGTGGCGAGAACTATGTTGTGTGACTCCAAGCTGCCTTTGTTATTCTTGGCTAAGGTTGTTAACACGGCCTCCTATGTTCAAAATCGAGTGCTGATCAACAAGTCTCAGATGAAGACTCCCTATGAGATTGTTTACAGTCACAAGCCCACAGTTGCACAAGTTCGGGACTATGGTTGTCCATGTACTCCACTGAACCTTAAATCGACTCCAATGTTTGGGGCCAAAGCTAATGATTGCTACTTCGTTGGATACACTGGTCGTGCTGCCTACAGATTCTACAGCAAATCAACTAAGCAGATTGTGAAATCTTATGACGTGCACTGGCTAGAGGAGAATGAGGTTGATGCTCGCGTTGGTCCTGACTGGTTGTTCGATTATACTGTGCTATTCAAGCCATTCAATGTGTTTCCATGTCTCACTAAAGAAACCTCCGGTGCTGGTACTTCTGAAATTGCTGATGAAGAAGAAGGCTTACCTACAACTTCTCAAATATCTCCAGTGCTGGGTATTGATCCCTTGGTATCTCTGGATAATACTTCGTCGATGTTAGATAGTCAACCAAAAAATGTTACCGAAACCATATCTTCACCAGCATCTATAGTTGATGGTTCAACAATTGAGGGGGAGATTCCAATTCGTCAAATCTTCGAAAGCACTCTATTCCCAGATGTCATACCAAATGAATATATTGCCAACACTTCGTACTCTCACAGTACAACAACTTTTGGATGGAAGAACCCTCTCTCTGAAATTCTTGAAATTCCAACAAATCTGCCTGCTACCAGCTCTGTTCCCAAACATCAAATTCCAATGAAAATTCAACGTGATCATCCAATTAAAAATGTTATAGGTCCTCTTGAGACAGGCGTGTCCACCGGAAGTCAGACCGGACACATCAACAGCTATTTGTTCTCTTGTTTCATCTCTCAGATAGAGCCTAAGTTAGTGGAAATGACACTACAAGAACCAAGCTAGGTGGGTGGCATGCATGAGGAATGAAATTAGTTTGATAAGCTCAAAGTTTGGAGATTGGTCGAGCTGCCAATTGGAAAGAAAGATTTAGATACAAGATGTGTTTTCCGCAACAAGCAAGATGATATTTGGGTTATCGTTCGAAATAAAGCACGGCTCATCATTCCCGGTTTTTGTTAGGTTGAAGGCTTAGACTACACTTAAGTGTATGCTCCCGTGGCTTGACTTGAGGCCAATCGGATTTTTCTGGCATATGCCTCCTACATGGGATTCACGATTTTATCCGATGGATGTCAAAACAATGTTTCTGCATGGAGAAGTCAAGGAGGAGATTTATGTGGATCAGCCACCGGGGTTTGTCGACTCAAAGAATCCAACTCATGTCTACAAGTTTGATGGCCTTTACCAGGCGCCTCAAGCGTGGTATGCAACTTTGACGGCTCATCTTCTAGGGCATGGCTACAAGAGAGGAACCATCGATCAAACTCTATTCCTTAAAACTGTTGGGAAAGATTTGATCCTGGTTCAGATTCATGTGGATGACATCATCTTCGGATCTACAAGTACTGCATTGTGTTTAGTATTTGAGGAGGTGATGAAAAAGAGATTTGAAATGAGTTCATTGGGGGAGATGATGATGTGTGTCTAATGAATGCTTTTTCTATGGAACTCACAACTAAGCTTTAAATTTATAAAACGAAACTCTTAATGAATCCACACACAACCGGCAAGTGTAACGATCACAAGTACTATTGACCTAAGAAGTCCGAGTATCGAACACAGGGACACGTGAGAACGCCTATGAAAACTAAACCCTAGACAAGACCTTCCTAAGAATAATATTTTTAATTGGTTTTTTTAATAATTAAACTACTTGACCTAAATTACTTTAACTAAATTAATTAACGTAACTTAACTTAACTTGACGAAACACTTAATGAAACTTAGAACCTTAACTGCAAATGGAGAAAATGTCTACCTAGGTAAGATTCATATTGACGGTCTAACAAGCTAGCGGACTGAATGATCTAACGACACCGATATCTAAGGATGACACAACTAAGGTTCGCTCAAGAAAGCTAGATCACCTCTCGGTCTCACTAACAAACCCTAACTTACACTTAATTGATTTTAAGAACAAACCGGGAAACGAATGCTAAGGTGTTCTAATGCCGACTCTCCTCTCGGACTCATCAACACACGACCCTAATGGAAACGAATCCTACGCAACCAAGGATAGATGTACAATTTGGTTTAAATCAAACTAGACCAACTAATCGCTCCCGACAAGAACCGAACCCGCTCTTGTGCGATCATAATCCTAACAAGTAAAAGCAATGAGACGACGTTACTTCCTATCACCTCTCGGTCTCTAAGAAGGTGCTCACCCGCTGACCTATTTCAATTAACGAACCCAATAATACCCTACGGTTGATCCTACCGCAAACAAACTCTAAACACAAAGTAAAGACTTGAACTTGCAACTATCATTCAAAACCAATTCAATTAATCGAAGCATGAGGTTATGAGATGATATCAAAAATATGGCAGCCACTAAACACAACCTAATTCATCATTAAACCAAACTTTCAATAGCAATTCAAGTCATACTGATCAAACAATCCAATAAACTCATGAAAACCTAACGATAATCATCAAACCTAGGTAGAACAAAGATGTTTAGCAATCATAATCAATGAACAGAAGATAAAATAGATATAAATTATAAACATGTTCATATAAATCTGATTACAAAAGGTTTGAATGATTAAAAACCAATAACGAACTCACAAATGTAAAAATAATCAAAACCGACAACCGAAGGATAAAAGATAGAACCGTAAGCTTGTCCTCCTTGGTTTCTCCTCTAGATCAGGTGTGGTGGCTGGAAAGATTATGTTCAAATAGTTCATAGGGAATTATCCCTTTATATATATATATATATATATATATATATATATATATATGTTTAAACACCTCCTTCCTATTATTAAATAGGTTAAAACAAGCCCACAAGGCCCACTATAAAGCTATCACTAACGAACGAAAGGGACAATCCTTAAGCAAATTGCTTCCCCACACTTGTTTAAAACTCCATCTCATCAACCGTCATCTATCACCAAGGAATAACCTGCAAGTTAGAGAAGAAACACCCGGAAAAACTCGGAAATATAAATAAAAATGAAAATAAAATAATAAGGAAAGATATTACCGGGTTGCCTCCCGGGAAGCACTAAGTTTATTGAATAGTCTTCAGCCGGACTCGCTCCCGATACCTCAATTAGGAGGCTTCACCTTTATCCTCTTCCCATCGATGTTCCTCAACACTCTCCTTTTACAATTGGTCGGGAAGAAACCAATTGCATAACTCTCATGTGCCCGACCATATGAATTAAACTCGGCCCACCAACTCTTGAATTCCGTAAAAATGGTTTAATGAAGTAAAACGGGGAAGTCAATCTCTTCATCACACTACGATTTCTGCGTCCGGAAATCCTCCTTCTAATTCTTTTAGCCAAATTTTTAAACCTTACACGTCCCGAATGGATATTGAGTACGGTTCGTGTTTTTGTTTTTTACAATCGAGGTGAAGTGTCGGAAGGACCGAGTCACTAACTACCTCATGGTTCTCCTTACAAAGCTCATTCTCGATCCCCACACTTGGCTCGTTATATATTAAATCTTCAAGCAGCTTTAGATCACCAAGTGGGTCAAACTCGCCTTCATCTGTGATGGCAAAGTCCATCAACTCTTCACCAAACTCATCCTTAATTTCTTCCTCCCAATAGGGAACATACTCTTCTACTCTCTGCTCCTCAATTCCGGTATCTTTAATCTCACTCGGGGTTTCAAAAAGGTGGATTCAAAGGTAGAATATATTCCAAATCATTTTTAATAGCAAACAATACATCATCCATTATTGCCTCCGATTCTGGGGCGGGCTCTAATATATTCCCTGACAAATCTGTATACCCAAAGAAGTTCCCCATTTGATCATATGCAAATCGGTATGGAGGAGGCTTTGCCAAAAGTGATTCCCATGGAGCTTTCCGTGCCTCCACTTCTATATTTCCCCTCTCATAAGCATCATGCACCCAGTGACTTCCGCCACAAACGTTGCAACATGGTTCTCCAACTTGTAATCTGAACAATTTTCCTGTAAAGAACACTCAAAAGAAACGGATCACGGGCACCAGATAAAAATAGATAAAATAGTTAAGAATAAGAATAATAATAATTAAAATAAAACTAAACTTATACTAAACTAAACTAAAATAAACTAAACTAATCAAAATAACTAATCTAATCTAAATATGAACACGAAATACAATAGGCAAGTCCCTAACTCGAGTCGTTCTCAATACGCCTCAAACTGTGTCCCCGGCAACAGCGCCAAAAACTTGATTTGTGTCTAATGAATGTTTTTTCAATGGAACTCACAACTAAGCTTTAAATTTAGAAAACAAAACTCTTAATGAATCCACACACAACCGGCAAGTGTACCGATCACAAGTACTATAGACCTAAGAAGTCCGAGTATCGAACACAAGGGCACGTGAGAACGCCTATGAAAACTAAACCCTAGACAAGACCTTCCTAAGAATAATATTTTTTAATTGGTTTTTTAATAATTAAACTAGTTGACCTAAATTACTTTAACTAAATTAATTACGTAACTTAACTTGATGAAACACGTAATGAAACTTAAAACTTTAACTGCAAATGGAGAAAACGTCGACCAAGGTAAGATTCATATTGACAGTCTAACAAGCTAGTGGATTGCATGATCTCACGACACCGATATCTAAAGATGACAAAACTAAGGTTTGCTTAAGAAAGCTAGATGACCTCTCGGTCTCACTAACAAACCCTAACTTACACTTAATTGATTTTAAGAACAAACCGGGAAACGAATGCTAAGGTATTCTAATGCTGACTGTCCTCTCTCACTCATCGACACACGACCCTAATGGAAACGAATCTATTGCAACCAAGGATAGAGGAAAAATTTTGTTTAACTCAAACTAGACCAACTAATCGCTCACTAACCCAAACCCGACAAGAACCGAACCCGCTCTCATGCGATCCTAATCCTAACAAGTAAAAGCAATGAGACGACGTTACTTCCTATCAACTCTCAGTCTCTAAGAAGGTGCTCACCCATTGACCTATTTTAATTAACAAACCCAATAAAACCCTACAGTTGATCCTACCGCAAACAAACTCTAAACACAAAGTAAAGACTTGAACATGCAACTATCAATCAAAACCAATTCAATTAATCGAAGCATGAGGTTATGAGATGATATCAAAAATATGGTAGCCACTAAACACAACCTAATTCATCATTAAACCAAACTTTCTATAACAATTCAAGCTTTAATAATCAAATAATCCAATAAACTCATTAAAACCTAACAATAATCATCAAACCTAGGTAGAACAAAGATGTTTAGCCAATCATAATCAATGAACAGTAGATAAAATTGATATAAATGATAAACATGTTCATATAAATCTGATTACAAAAGGTTTGAATGACTAAAAACCAATCACGAACTCACAAACGTTAAAATAGTTAAAACCGACAACCAAAGGATAAAAGATAAAACCGTAAGCTTGTACTCCTTGGTTTCTCCTCTAGAGCAGGTGTGGTGGCTGGAAATATTATGTTCAAATCGTTCATAGGGTATTATCCCTTTATATATATGTTTAAACACCTTCTTCCTAATATAAAATAGATTAAAACAAGCCCACAAGGCCCACTAGAAGACAAAATAGATGGGGTAGCTCAATTTTGAACATTCTTGGCAGCCTTTTGGAACATGTGGGATGTTGCATAGCACGGGCATGGATGCCTCACCTGGTCGCGTAGTGCGGCCAGGTCCTGGGTGCTCGTTTCTTCGTTTTCTGACTCGTTTATCTTCAAACGCGCATATCGGCTTCATCCGAATCCCGTTTGAGCTGATTCTTTTTTCATTAAAATCGTTTTTTCGCTCTCTTCAATATGGGACCTATCATATACACAAACATTTAATTTCATAAAAGAACAAGTTATATTCGTTAATGGTTAACGCACAAAACAACACAATAACGAGATAAAACGCTTTGTGTTTTGCAACACATCAAATATCCCCACACTTGAACCTTTTTCGTCCCAGAAAAAGAAATCTACACAGGATCATAACCACTTGAAATACAACAAACTCCCAGATTATTTAACAATACTAATGCACAAGAAACAGCTCGCCATATTAACCGCGATTGCCAGTATTGTTGTCCACTTAAACCCACCACTAACCAATCAAGCCCCCAATTGCATTAAGCGTTTTAAGTCCAAAAATAAGGCTACAACTACCCCATCTCAGACAAAAAGAGCTAGAAGAACTAGAGTCAAAGTAAACTGGTTTGACAAATCACCATATGCCAATGACTCGTTGATGGTACTAATTAGATGCACTCGGTGAAATATGATGGATGAATGGCCATGTGGAGGTCGTACGAGCTATTCCTAAATATTATTGAACTTTGTCCTATAAATTCCTAATTTGATATTTATTGACTAAGAACCATCGAGCCCCAATAGTGTATCCTCAGAATCACTATCCCCTTGGTAACACGTAAACTCTAAGTCCCGTCTAGTATATGCATCTTTGGCCTCTTTACTAACTTTGAGAATGCTTCTTTGGCATTTTACAATACATAACTGTAACGATTCCGGCAAATTCAGGTATACCCTAGCCGGTATATACTATTTACATGTTATTTAATACTGAATATATGAATTATAATGTGTATATACGAGTATGTATGATTCACAGTACGAATTATACTCGATTATACCGTTAATCGTATTGGAAGTACGGTTAACCGATTGACGGTTATTGAAACCCGAATGAATCGGAGATTACGTTATAGACGAAATATATGATGTTTAGTAATGTTTACGAAGCATTAAAGCTTCGGGATAAGTGAATTATAGTACGGAAAAAGAATTTCGATTTAATGGTACGTCGTACGTTAAACGAAACCTTCAATACCAAACCAAGCAAGAGATGATCAATCAAGCCGAAAAAGAAGTGCAGTTATTAATAATATGATGTTTTAAGTCAATAAATGTCATGGTTTAAGTTTTTAAAGTTTTTAAATCGGTTTTATATAAATTTTATTTTTAAGCCGAAAAACGACCGTTTAGGCCTCGTTTTGAGCGGAATTAAACGTTTAACCGAAAAACGAACTGAACCAGATTATCCACAACATTATCCGGATTACACAATCCGAATGTGTGGCCAAGAATGAAGGTGTGGGCCCCACCCCACACCCTTTAATGTACCGATCGGACCAAGGGGTTTCCCCCTTGGCTTCCATTTTCTTTTTTCTCAATCAACCAAACTCAAATTCTCTTAACCCTTCAAACATTCATCCAACTTCCCTTTGATTTATACCAAGAAACCGAGGTAAAGAACGTATTATAGTCGTGTTCATCTTCTTTTCTCGAGTCATTTTACAAGAAAATGAGGTTTCAAATGAAAAATGGGTGAGAACCCGAGATGAAACCGATTCTTGCATGATCAAGTGATGTATACAAGTTATACAAGGGATCTTGGTCCAAGAAAGGAGTTAAAAGAGTCAAAAACGAATTTTTACGGTTAAAATCTTTGTTTTGATGTCTTAACCGAAACCATGAAAGAAATGGCTTGATTGTGGGTGCAACTTGCTTGGTGTGGTGTTATTGTGCTTGTAGGTGTTATATCTAGTTGCTAGCACAGGCTAGAAAGCAAGATCTTTGCGATCTAAAACTAGAAACACAAGGTAGTTCGGTTTTTCGTATGATTTATATGATTTGGACAGATTGTGATAGACTTAGAGTTGGGTCATGAAATTTCACAGAGATAATCTACACATGAAAATATGAGATCTGTGAAAATTTGGTAATTTTTGGACAAATGATGAATATTTGGTGAATTTAATGCTCGGTTTTGGCTAAAAATGATGAAAAATAGTTAAACATCATGAAAAATTCTGTAAAATTCCAGATAAGCTTTTTATAACATATAAAAGTCACAAACAAAATTTCAGATCCGTTGGAGAAGTCTAAGTAGGCTTTTCGGTAAAACGAGTTCTAGGGTTTTCTAGCTCGGTTTTGGTGAAAATGGCATGAAAAATGAGATTTTGGTTCTGGAAAAATTACAGGGAACTATGTGGATGGCAGGGGTCATCCCAGAAAACTTTGGGATTTTTCTAAGGTTGTTTGGTATTTTCGATATATTTGGTGTTTAAATGACGTTTAAAAATAGATAAATAAATGTTAAATATAAAAATTAATTCTGGAAATATTTTTATAAAATTCCTTACTGTCAAAAAGTGATTTGTCCAAAATTTCAAGATCCGAGACTAAACGGATAATTATTTGTGCTAAAAAGAACATAAAAACAAACTTTTAAAGCTTAAAACGCGTAAACCGGCAAAGTTCGCCTAAGCGAGCTGACTGGTGTATAAAAACCCTAAAAATGGACTATTTTCATGAAACTAAGTTAATCAAGTAAAAATAAATAATCCGAAAATAATTCGGATGATTTGGGTAATTTTACCCGATTTAGCAGTTTCCGGTGTATTAAAGACGGAAACGGGCCCCGCGGCCAAACGGGGTGTCTAAACCGAGCTCTAATTTCACCACTTTAATTAAAATATCAGTAACAACTATTTTCGTGTCGTGTGTGACCAAACTCATTTTTTTTGATAACATAAAAACGGATAACCGTGCTAGGCACGCGAAACGGGAAAACAAACTAAAGGTAGTTTTGACTAAAGACCTCTAAGTGATATCACAATCTAAGTCCTGAGAAGTGTTTCGGGGTTAACATTGTCCCCGGATCGTGTACGGTACTGGGTTAACAGTGTCCCCAGACGTACCGGTTAACACGAATTTAAGTTATATTAATAGAAATTGTATAGTAACGAGTTAGGGATCGTATTACAGATCCGGACCGGTAGCCGTGCACAGTGTTACATATTTGCTCACGAAAAGGTGAGTTTCACGAGCCCCTTTTTTTTACTGAACTGTTTTAAATATTTTCCCGGGGCGGAAAGCATGTTTCTATCAAAATGTTTAAGTACATGCTGATCGCATGGAAATGAATGTATTTATATAATGTTTATTGTACGGGAATTGTACGGTAATGTAGTAAGATGGTAATTGTCTGAGTTGTTAACATTGTAAGGCCCGAAACAGTGTTCTGGGTTAACAGTGTCCCCAGAGGTTATTAAATGGGTTTCTGGGTTAACAGTGTCCCCAGAGGGTATTAAATGTGTTTCTGGGTTAACAGTGTCCCCAGGGGTTATTAGATGTGTTTCTGGGTTAACAGTGTCCCCAGAGGTTATTAAATGTGTTTCTGGGTTAACAGTGTCCCTAGAGGTTATTGGATGTGTCTCTGGGTTAACAGAGGTTTCACTTGTGGGCTCAGCATAATTTCATCGCTAATATATGATTACTATAATGATTTGTCATGGTTTATTTAAATTAGTGAAACTCACCAACTATTCGTAGTTGACCCAAATTGGAATGAGTGATACGTGTTTGATGATGTGTGCTATTTTGTGGAAGCTTAAGGATCTTTATTTTGTATTAAATATGTTAATGTACTATCGGTAAAACTTATGTGTTAACGCCTAGACGGTAACGAAACTCGGAACAATGTAATACGTTATAAATTAATGTAGTGGTGTTTTCTTTATAAGCAATGCTGTTGATATCAGATGCGTCTGTTGCATCCCGTTTACGTTTCCGCTGCGGTTATGGGGTGTTACAGAACTTGGTATCAGAGCCATTGGTTATAAAGAATTAGGATGTCTTTAAAAAGATTCCTAAAATATAACCAGTAGCTCAAGTATTATAGGATCTGAATATCAACTAATAATTTATAGTGACGAGATCTGGATGAACTTGGATGGACAAGTGAGTTATTATGGTCCGGAACATAATAACAGACTTGTCTGCACGAGGGAATTCAGGGGAAGTCACGGGGGACTTTAATAGGTAAAATTGGCAACATATGTGTAAATATATGATAATATTGTTATGTGGTAAAGTTGTATAAGTAAGTGTATATTAATTTGATTATGGTTTACACTATGGAAAGAACTATATGTTTGATTAACTTGTGTGCAGGTAAGAATGTCGAGAACTCATAGTTTATCGGTGGAGGAGGACCCGGAGGAAGTCAGCTCCGGGAACTCTGGGTGTCTACGCATATTATCCAGCTCTGAGCCTAGCGAGGCTAGTCGTAGGAGCTCTAGCCAGTCCTCCCCAGTCAGGATTGTCAGATCCCCCACCCCACCCGCACCACAGGCCACCCCTATCCCTCCCGGATTCGGACCCCGCCTCACGGCGCGGATCAGTGTCCCGCATGTCCCACCTACCTCTCCCCCACCCAGACCTGCTACCCGCAGGAGCGAGCCCTCCCGCTCCCAGCCCGAACCTGTGACTCCACCTGTGTGGGGTCTTCCTAGGCAGGAAAGGGACGCGGCGGCATGGCTTCGAGTGCTCACCGAGCAGGTGAATGAGCACTCCGCCGCCTTGACAGTGGGAGTGCAGAGGCGGATGTATCTGGGGGACTGCATACTGGACCACCAGTATGTGATTGCGCAGCTAAGGAGAGAGTGCTCATACTCCCAATTGATGATTGATCGGTTAGAGGCGCGGGTCCGGGGTGTGTTGGCAGTGATGGTGGTGTTGGTGGCAGTGATGGTGTGGTGGGTATACCACCGTGTTTAGTGATGTTAGGATGGTAGAAGTCATGGACCGCTTTTTGATACTCTGTGTAAGCAGTTAGTGGTGATGCTAACATAGAGTGAATCTTGGGTAGTTATAATACAACCACTGGCCCTTAGGGGGTCTCTTTTGGGGTATATCATTATAGATACTTTTGGGTATCATTCAAGCACTGACCCATTGCGGGTTATGTCGAGATGATGCCGACATAGGCCCTATGTATGAAAACTTAACCTATGTAATGATGACAGGAAAGTATGTGAACTGACGTTGATGTAATATGTACTGATGTTTATTAATGAATGGAATGTGTGTTGTGTTTTATGATTGGAATTTGTATTAATTATATGTATTTTCTTGATGTTGTATAGAATGGCACCAAAACGATCAGCTCAAATGTCGGAAGTAGATGTGAGCCGTTTGATTGCTCAACAGTTAGAGGCGGCGATACCGGATATAGTATCGCGCATCGCCGCCAGTATTCACAATTCGACCAATCCAACCCCTCCGAGCAATCAAACGACCACCAATAATGACGGGGAACAAAATGTTAATCCTCCACAGAACGATAACACGATTCCGAGTAATGACGCACCGCCTAGGGTGGTCGTTACGGACAGTAATGGCCCTATACCAACTGTAGAAACGAACCGCACTTGACCGATTCCTGCATCCAGGGGTTGTTCAATCAAAGACTTTATGTTGTGCAAGCCCCTAGAGTTTAGCGGGTCTGGAGGGCCAAATGGGTTGGTTAAGTGGATCGAGAAAATAGAATCAGTTGTGAACATCAGCAACTGCCCCGAGGATTGTGTTGTTAAGTACGCCACCTGCACATTCACGGACCATGCCTTGACATGGTGGAACACCATAGTGCAGACCCGCGGTCAGGCGGCGACAAACCGCGTGACCTGGACAGAGCTCAAGGCTCTTGTACTGGAACATTTCTGCCCGAAAAACGAATTGCAGAAATTAGAAAATGAATTGTGGAACCTGGAGATGCAGGGGGCAGACCACTTGGGTTATACGAACCGGTTTAATGAGTTGTCGCGATTGGTACCATGGTTGGTCACCCCAGAGTCGAAGAGGGTTGAGCGTTATATTTGGGGGCTAACTCCAGTTGTAAGGAGTATAGTCAATTCTGCGGGACACCAGACGTATGAGGGAGCGCTGACGCAAGCTGGTATCGTCACGTATGATTTCGTAAGGAACGGATCGCTGAAGGTGACAGGAGAATCCGCTGGGGGAAAGCGGGGTACACATGACCATAGGATCCAGGAAAAGCAGCAAAATAAACGTGCTAGGCCCACCGCCCAGAACTACGCCATGACTAGTTCGGGCGGAAGGCAGGAACCGCAGACAAGGACGTTTCCCAGGTGTGGGAAATGCGGTTATCAGCATGGGGGCGAGTGCCGGGGAGTAGTGTGCCATCGGTGTGGCAGGGAAGGGCACTCCGCACCGAGATGTAGGACAAACCTGAACAACCTGAACCGACAACCGCAACCTATCCGTGCGCAGCCATTTAAGACCCAACCAGCCCGACAGCAAAACCCGCAAGGAAACCAAATGGTGACCACCAGCCGTGCTTGCTATGAATGCGGCAGCACGGATCACTTCAAAAGACACTGTCCGAAACTGAACCAGGGAGGAAACGGGAGGCAAACCACGGGTCAGGCATCGTCGTCCAATCCAGCGAGAGGCCGAGCATTCGTGATGGGGACGAGCGAAGCACGCCAGGACCCCAGCGTAGTGACAGGTACATTCCTCGTCTCTGACCATTACGCTTCTGTATTATTTGATACGGGTGCCGACAGAAGTTTTGTCTCCGTTAAGTTTCTATCGATAGCAAACCTTCCAATTGGTGAAACCATAGAACCTTATACCGTAGAAGTCGCTAACGGTAAAACCATGATAGTTAAACAAATAGTTCGGAATTTCCCTTTTATTCTGAACGAACAATCCTTCCTGATTGACTTGTTACCGGTAGAATTGGGTAGTTTTGACGTGATAGTGGGAATGGATTGGTTAGCACGTAACAAGGTAGAAATAAACTGTGAAAAGAAAATCGTCAAGATCCGGGTGTCGGATGACAAAGAGGTATTAGTGCAGGGTGAGAAGTCGGGCAATATGATACCATTTATATCCCACCTCAAGGTGTTAAAATATATACGCCAGGGATGTGTGACGTATCTAGCAAGCTTGACGGCCATAGATTCTGAGGAGAAACGAGTGGATGATATTCCAGTGGTGCGCGAATTTCCACAAGTTTTCCCAGAAGAACTTCCTGGATTACCGCCAACCCGACGGGTCGAATTCAGAATCGACTTATTACCTCAAGCTGGCCCTGTTGCTAAGGCGCCCTACCGACTTGCACCATCCGAGATGCAAGAATTATCCAACCAGTTGCAAGAATTGTTGGATAAAGGATTTATACGTCCCAGTTATTCCCCGTGGGGTGCACCGGTACTATTCGTGAAAAAGAAAGACGGGAGCCTTAGAATGTGCATTGATTACAGGGAATTGAACAAGTTAACAATCAAAAATAGGTACCCTCTTCCCCGAATTGATGACCTGTTCGACCAACTACAAGGTGCGAGCTACTTCTCAAAAATAGATCCTAGATCGGGATACCATCAGGTTAGAATTCAGGAGGAGGATATCCCAAAAACCGCATTCCGGACTCGTTACGGCCATTACGAGTTCTTAGTTATGCCTTTTGGGCTAACAAATGCGCCAGCAGTGTTCATGGATCTCATGAATCGAGTCTGTAAACCCTACCTCGATAAATTCGTCATCGTGTTTATTGACGATATTTTGATATACTCGAAGAGTAAAGAAGTGCACGAGCAACACTTAAGATTAATTTTAGAGCTTCTAAATCAGGAGAAGTTGTATGCAAAATTCTCCAAGTGTAACTTCTGGTTACAAGAAGTGCAATTCCTTGGTCACGTTATAAACCATCAAGGAATACACGTTGATCCAAGTAAGGTTGAAGCAGTTAAGAATTGGCAAGCGCCCAAATCGCCAAAGGAAATCCGCCAATTCTTAGGTTTAGCTGGATACTATCGTCGATTTATAGAGAACTTTTCCAGCATCGCCCAACCTTTAACCCTTCTGACTCAAAAGGATCGAAAGTATGAATGGGGTGAAGAGCAGGAAACGGCATTTCAAACGCTAAAACAAAGATTGTGCCAAGCGCCGATCTTAAGTCTCCCCGATGGAGACGATGGTTTTGTCGTGTATTGTGACGCATCCCGTAGAGGGTTAGGATGCGTGTTGATGCAGAATAATAAGGTTATAGCCTATGCTTCTCGACAGTTAAAAGTACACGAGAAAAATTACACTACTCATGACTTAGAACTGGGAGCAGTTATCTTCGCACTTAAAATCTGGAGACATTATCTCTACGGTACAAAGTGCACCATCTTCACCGATCATAAAAGTTTGCAACACATATTCGATCAGAAAGAACTGAATATGAGGCAACGAAGATGGGTCGAGTTGTTAAGCGACTATGACTGTGACATCCGTTATCACCCCGGCAAGGCTAACGTCGTAGCCGATGCCTTGAGTAGGAAAGATCGAGTTAAACCATTGCGTGTGCGAGCGCTGGGGATGATAGTCCAGTCGAACCTTTCGGATTTGATTCGAGTCGCTCAACGTGAGGCGTTGAAAGAGGAACAAATGGAAAACGAGGGACTTTACGGCAATGAGAAGAATTTCGAACAGCGCGAGGACGAAATTCTCTATTTCAAAAATCGGATTTGGATCCCGACCCTCCATGACCTTCGTGAATTAATCATTGACGAAACGCATAAATCGAAATATTCCATACATCCGGGATCGGATAAGATGTACAAGGATGTGAAGGAGTTCTACTGGTGGCCGGGTATGAAAAAGGATGTAGCCACATACGTTGGCAAGTGTACGACGTGTGCGAGGGTTAAGGCGGAGCACCAGAAACCCTCGGGGATGTTACAACAACCGGAAATTCCCGAATGGAAATGGGAACAAATCATGATGGATTTTGTGACACATCTCCCTAAGACGTCCCGTGGACACGATGCAATCTAGGTAATCGTGGATCGATTAACCAAGTCGGCACATTTTATTCCAATTAGAAATAATTATAACACCGAGAGACTTACGCAGATTTATATAAATGAGATTGTGTCGCGACATGGGATACCCATTTCAATCATCTCCGATCGAGATAGCCATTTCACCTCCAATCTTTGGCAAGCTGTCCAAGAAGCGTTGGGAACGCGTATTGATCTAAGCACAGCTTACCACCCTCAGACCGATGGTCAGTCTGAGAGGACCATCCAAACCCTGGAGGACTTGCTTCGTGCATGTGTACTGGATTTTAAGGGAAATTGGGATCAACATCTCCCACTCATTGAATTTTCCTATAATAACAGTTACCATAGCAGCATAAAGGCAGCACCTTACGAAGCATTGTATGGGCGGAAGTGCCGATCACCACTTTTTTGGACTGAAGTGGGTGACACACAGGTTATTAGATCAGACCTGGTCCAGGAAACGACCAGCAAAATCCTTGAAATTAGGAACAATCTGAAGGCCGCGCGGGATCGGCAGAAGAGTTATTCCGATACCCGTAGAAAACCGTTGTCATTTGAGAAAGGTGATAAGGTGTATTTGAAAGTATCACCGTGGAAGGGTGTGGTTAGATTTGGCAAGGCGGGGAAGTTAGCCCCTAGATACATTGGACCGTTCGACATTACTGCAAAAATCGGTCCTGTAGCATACCGATTAGAACTGCCTGATGAACTGAGTGCAGTTCACAATGTGTTTCACGTGTCGAACTTGAAAAAGGGTCTGTCGGATGAGACATCGGTGTTACCCTTAGAGGGTGTCCAAATAAATGATAAGCTTAATTTCGTAGAGGAACCCATAGAAATAGTGGACGGGAAAATCAAGCAACTTAGACACAATAAGATCTCGTTGGTCAAAGTTAGATGGAACTCGCAACGAGGCCCAGAATATACATGGGAACGAAAGGACGAATTTCGGAAGAAATACCCTCACCTATTTCCTCAAAAAGAAGTGGTTGACGCGTAAAAGTTCGAGGACGAAATTTTTTGTAACGGGGAGAGAATGAAACGATTCCGGCAAATTCAGGTATACCCTAGCCGGTATATACTATTTACGTGTTATTTAATACTGAATATATGAATTATAATGTGTATATACGAGTATATATGATTCACGGTACGAATTATACTCGATTATACCGTTAATCGTATTGGAAGTACGGTTAACCGATTGACGGTTATTGAAACCCGAATGAATCGGAGATTACGTTATAGACGAAATATATGATGTTTAGTAATGTTTACGAAGCATTAAAGCTTCGGGATAAGTGAATTATAGCACGGAAAAAGAATTTCGATTTAATGGTACGTCGGTACGTTAAACGAAACCTTCAATACCAAACCAAGCAAGAGATGATCAATCAAGCCGAAAAAGAAGTGCAGTTATTAATAATATGATGTTTTAAGTCAATAAATGTCATGGTTTAAGTTTTTAAAGTTTTTAAATCGGTTTTATATAAATTTTATTTTTAAGCCGAAAAACGACCGTTTAGGCCTCGTTTTGAGCGGAATTAAACGTTTAACCGAAAAAACGAACTGAACCAGATTATCCACAACATTATCCGGATTACACAATCCGAATGTGTAGCCAAGAATGAAGGTGTGGGCCCCACCCCACACCCTTTAATGTACCGATCGGACCAAGGGGTTTCCCCCTTGGCTTCCATTTTCTTTTTTCTCAATCAACCAAACTCAAATTCTCTCAACCCTTCAAACATTCATCCAACTTCCCTTTGATTTATACCAAGAAACCGAGGTAAAGAACGTATTATAGTCGTGTTCATCTTCTTTTCTCGAGTCATTTTACAAGAAAATGAGGTTTCAAATGAAAAATGGGTGAGAACCCGAGATGAAACCGATTCTTGCATGATCAAGTGATGTATACAAGTTATACAAGGGATCTTGGTCCAAGAAAGGAGTTAAAAGAGTCAAAAACGAATTTTTACGGTTAAAATCTTTGTTTTGATGTCTTAACCGAAACCATGAAAGAAATGGCTTGATTGTGGGTGCAACTTGCTTGGTGTGGTGTTATTGTGCTTGTAGGTGTTATATCTAGTTGCTAGCAAAGGCTAGAAAGCAAGATCTTTGCGATCTAAAACTAGAAACACAAGGTAGTTCGGTTTTTCGTATGATTTATATGATTTGGACAGATTGTGATAGACTTAGAGTTGGGTCATGAAATTTCACAGAGATGATCTACACATGAAAATATGAGATCTGTGAAAATTTGGTAATTTTTGGACAAATGATGAATATTTGGTGAATTTAATGCTCGGTTTTGGCTAAAAATGATGAAAAATAGTTAAACATCATGAAAAATTCTGTAAAATTCCAGATAAGCTTTTTATAACATATAAAAGTCACACACAAAATTTCAGATCCGTTGGAGAAGTCTAAGTAGGCTTTTCGGTAAAACGAGTTCTAGGGTTTCTAGCTCGGTTTTGGTGAAAATGGCATGAAAAATGAGATTTTGGTTCTGGAAAAATTACAGGGAACTATGTGGATGGCAGGGGTTATCCCAGAAAAATTTGGGATTTTTCTAAGGTTTTTTGGTATTTTCGATATATTTGGTGTTTAAATGACGTTTAAAAATAGATAAATAAATGTTAAATATAAAAATTAATTCTGGAAATATTTTTATAAAATTCCTTACTGTCAAAAAGTGATTTGTCCAAAATTTCAAGATCCGAGACTAAACGGATAATTATTTGTGCTAAAAAGAACATAAAAACAAACTTTTAAAGCTTAAAACGAGTAAACCGGCAAAGTTCGCCTAAGCGAGCTGACTGGTGTATAAAAACCCTAAAAATGGACTATTTTCATGAAACTAAGTTAATCAAGTAAAAATAAATCATCCGAAAATAATTCGGATGATTTGGGTAATTTTACCCGATTTAGCAGTTTCCGGTGTATTAAAGACGGAAACGGGCCCCGCGGCCAAACGGGGTGTCTAAACCGAGCTCTAATTTCACCACTTTAATTAAAATATCAGTAACAACTATTTTCGTGTCGTGTGTGACCAAACTCATTTTTTTTGAAAACATAAAAACGGATAACCGTGCTAGGCACGCGAAACGGGAAAACAAACTAAAGGTAGTTTTGACTAAAGAACTCTAAGTGATATCACAATCTAAGTCCTGAGAAGTGTTTCGGGGTTAACATTGTCCCCGGATCGTGTACGGTACTGGGTTAACAGTGTCCCCAGACGTACCGGTTAACACGAATTTAAGTTATATTAATAGAAATTGTATAGTAACGACTTAGGGATCGTATTACAGATCCGGACCGGTAGCCGTGCACAGTGTTACATATTTGCTCACGAAAAGGTGAGTTTCACGAGCCCCTTTTTTTTACTGAACTGTTTTAAATATTTTCCCGGGGCGGAAAGCATGTTTCTATCAAAATGTTTAAGTACATGCTGATCGCATGGAAATGAATGTATTTATATAATGTTTATTGTACGGGAATTGTACGGTAATGTAGTAAGATGGTAATTGTCTGAGTTGTTAACATTGTAAGGCCCGAAACAGTGTTCTGGGTTAACAGTGTCCCCAGAGGTTATTAAATGGGTTTCTGGGTTAACAGTGTCCCCAGAGGGTATTAAATGTGTTTCTGGGTTAACAGTGTCCCCAGGGGTTATTAGATGTGTTTCTGGGTTAACAGTGTCCCCAGAGGTTATTAAATGTGTTTCTGGGTTAACAGTGTCCCTAGAGGTTATTGGATGTGTCTCTGGGTTAACAGAGGTTTCACTTGTGGGCTCAGCATAATTTCATCGCTAATATATGATTACTATAATGATTTGTCATGGTTTATTTAAATTAGTGAAACTCACCAACTATTCGTAGTTGACCCAAATTGGAATGAGTGATACGTGTTTGATGATGTGTGCTATTTTGTGGAAGCTTAAGGATCTTTATTTTGTATTAAATATGTTAATGTACTATCGGTAAAACTTATGTGTTAACGCCTAGACGGTAACGAAACTCGGAACAATGTAATACGTTATAAATTAATGTAGTGGTGTTTTCTTTATAAGCAATGCTGTTGATATCAGATGCGTCTGTTGCATCCCGTTTACCTTTCCGCTGCGGTTACGGGGTGTTAAAATAACTTTCTCACAATCATTTGCTTTTTGAAACAACTTTTCATAATATACTTTCAAAACATACTTCACTTTTTTCTTCTTTTTCTTTCTTTTTTTTTTATATCATCCTAAAGTATATAACTATTTCTAAGCTCGTAAAAAGATGGACATGTGGTGGTGTGCTGGTTTGAGTGCATCTAAGTCTTACCATCTCTATGTTTTTAGATTATGGTAATCCTCCCTAAGCATTGAAATTCGGTTTCACCGTTTTTCAAATTATTATATATATAAAATCTGCTAAAGAGGACTATCAAAGCTAGTTGGGCCTACCGACACATCTAAAATCAGATGTGCAAACCATCTATTCTTTTATTATTATTATTATTATTATTATTATTATTATTATTATTATTATTATTATATATTTTAAAAGTTCCGAGAGTTCGTTAACACAACGGTAATAATGTCATTTCTTGCTTAATGTAGAAGAAAAACAATTTTCAAGGGACATTTTTTTATGTAAAACTTTTTTATTATTTTGTTTTCAAATTCAGTCGCCCCAACCACTTTCAGTTTTCGGTTCAATGGCTATCCCGTATGTCTACAAATAGATAACGGGGCTAAACATATACAAGTATATGTCCCTCGAACTTAAGTAACCGACATAATTTTCAGCGAAAGAATATTTTTAAATATTAACTCTCAAGATTTTCAATAGAATTTTATTTTTCTTAAAAATGAAAACGTCAGTTCCCCATCCCCATACTTAAATTCAAATTGTCCTCAATGTGAGACAAGGAAAAGACAAAACTAAACATAAAGAAAAATAAAGTGGAACAGACTCCCCTGTATATGTGATCATGCAAGTGTGCGGTGAATCATGTTCCTCGCCCTCCTATTTGAACGCAAGCTTAAAACTCCAGTGCTCTCTATTAAGCTATCACTAACGAACGAAAGGGACAATCCTTAAGCAAATTGCATCCCCATACTTGTTTAAAACTCCAGCTCATCAACCGTCATCTATCAACCAAGGAATAACCTGCAAGTTAGAGAAGAAACACCCGGAAAAACTCGGAAATATAAATAAAAATGAAAATAAATAATAAGGAAAGATATTACCGGGTTGCCTCCCGGGAAGCGCTAAGTTTATTGAATAGTCTTCAGCCGGACTCGCTCCCGATACCTCAATTAGGAGGCTTCACCTTTATACTCTTCCCATCGATGTTCCTTAACACTCTCCTTTTACAATTGGTCGGGAAGAAACCAATTGCATAACTCTCATGGGCCCGACCATATTAATTAAACTCGGCCTACTAACTCGTGAATTCCCTAAAAAATGGTTTAATGAAGTGAAATGGAGAAGTCAATCTCTTCATCACACTACGATTTTTGCATCCGGAAATTCTCCTTCAAACTCTTTTAGCCAAATTTTTAAACCTTAACGCGTCCCGAATGGAGGTTGAGTACGGTTCGTGTTTTGGTTTTTCACAATCGAGGTGAAGTGTCGGAAGGACCGAGTCACTAACTACTTCATGGCTCTCCTTACAAAGCCCATTCTCGATCCCCACACTTGGCTCGTTATATATTAAATCTTCAAGCAGCTTTAGATCACCAAGTGGGTCAAACTCGCCTTCATCTGTGATGGCAAAGTCCATCAGCTCTTCACCAAACTCATCCTTAATTTCTTCCTCCCAATAGGGAACATACTCTTCTACTCTCTGCTCCTCCATTCCGGTATCTTTAATCTCACTCAGGGTTTCAAACAAAGGTGGATTCAAAGGTAGAATATATTCCAAATCATTTCTAATAGCAAACAATACATCGTCCATTATTGCCTCCGATTCTGGGGCGAGCTCTAATATATTCCCTAACAAATTTATATACCCAAAGAAGTTCCCCATTTGATCACATGCAAATCGGTATGGACGAGGCTTTGCCAAAAGTGATTCCCATGGAGCTTTCCGTGCCTCCACTTCTATATTTCCCCTCTCATATGCATCATGCACCCAGTGAATTCCGCCACAAACTTTGCACCATGGTTCTCCAACTTGTAATCTGAACATTTTTCCTGTAAAGAACACTCAAAAGAAACGGATCACGGGTACCAGATAAAAATTGATAAAATAGTTAAGAATAAGAATAATAATAATTAAAATAAAACTAAACTTAAACTAAACTAAACTAAAATAAACTAAACTAATTAAAATAACTAATCTAATCTAAATATGAATACGAAATACAATAGGCAAGTCCCTAACTCGAGTCGTTCTCAATACGCCTCAAACCGTGTCCCCGGCAACGGCGCCAAAAACTTGATGTGTGTCGAATGAATGCTTTTTCTATGGAACTCACAACTAAGCTTTAAATTTATAAAACAAAACTCTTAATGAATCCATACACAACCGGAAAGTGTACCGATCACAAGTACTATAGACCTAAGAAGTCCGAGTATCGAACACAAGGGCACGTGAGAACGCCTATGAAAACTAAACCCTAGACAAGACCTTCCTAAGAATAATATTTTTTAATTGGTTTTTTTAATAATTAAACTACTTGACCTAAATTACTTTAACAAAATTAATTACGTAACTTAACTTGACGAAACACTTAATGAAACTTTGAACTTTAACTGCAAATGGAGAAAACGTCTACCTAGGAAAGATTCATATTGACGGTCTAACAAGCTAGTAGATTGAATGATCTCACGACACCGATATCTAAAGATGACACAACTAAGGTTTGCTCAAGAAAGCTAGATTACCTCTCGGTCTCACTAACAAACCCTAACTTACACTTAATTGATTTTAAGAACAAACCGAGAAACGAATGCTAAGGTGTTCTAATGCCGACTCTCCTCTCGGACTCATCGACACACGACCCTAATGGAAACAAATCCGTTGCAACTAAGGATAGAGGAAAAATTTGGTTTAACTCAAACTAGACCAACTAATCGCTCACAAACCCAAACCCGACAAGAACCGAACCCGATCTCACGCGATCCTAATCCTAACAAGTAAAAGCAATGAGACGACGTTACTTCCTATAAACTCTCAGTCTCTAAGAAGGTGCTCACCCGCTGACCTATTTCAATTAACAAACCCAATAAAACCCTACGGTTGATCCTACCGCAAACAAATTCTAAACACAAAGTAAAGACTTGAACATGCAACTATCAATCAATACCAATTCAATTAATCGAAGCATGAGGTTATGAGATGATATCAAAAATATGGTAGCCACTAAACACAACCTAATTCATCATTAAACCAAACTTTCAATAGCATTTCAAGCCATATTGATCAAACAATCCAATAAACTCATCAAAACCTAACAGTAATCATCAAACCTAGGTAGAAAAAAGATGTTTAGCCAATCATAATCAATGAAAATTAGATAAAATAGATATAAATGATTAACATGTTCATATAAATATGATTACAATAGGTTTGAATGATTAAAAACCAATAACGAACTCACAAACGATAAAATAGTCAAAACCGACAACCAAAGGATAAAAGATAGAACCGGAAGCTTGTCCTCCTTGGTTTCTCCTCTAGAGCAGGTGCGGTGGCTGGAAAGATTATGTTCAAATCATTCATAGGGTATTATCCCTTTATATATATGTTTAAACACCTCCTTCCTAATATAAAATAGGTTTAAACAAGCCCACAAGGCCCACTAGAAGACAAAATAGATGGGGTAGCTCAATTTTGAACATTCTTGGCAGCCTTTTGGAACATGTGGGATGTTGCATAGCACGGGCATGGATGCCTCACCTGGTCGCGTAGTGCGGCCAGGTCCTGGGTGCTCGTTTCTTCGTTTTCTTACTCGTTTATCTTCAAACGCGCATACTTGCTTCATCTGAATCCCGTTTGAGCTGATTCTTTCTTTATTAAACTCGTTTTTTCGTTCTCTTCAAAATGGGACCTATCATATACACAAAAATTTAATTTCATGCAAGAACAAGTTATATTCGTTAATGGTTAACACACAAAACAACAAAAAACGGGATAAAACGCTATGTGTTTTGCAACACATTAGATGACAACATTTCTGGATTACATGTTCGTCAGAGTTAGACGGGACTTTTGCTGCATCAAGGAAAGTTATATTGAAGACATGCTTGCAAAGTTTGAATTTCAAGACTCTAAGAACGCAGCAACTCCTATGGCGGGAAGACCTGCTCTGTCTTCTGATCTAGAGGGGAATCCTGTAGACCAAACGTACTATCGGTCAATGATCAGATCCCTGATGTATCTTACCGCCAGTCGTCTTGACATCATGTTTTTTGTTTGTCAATGCGCCCATTTCCAGGCTAATCCTAAACTCTCTCATTTAATTGCTGTTAAACGTATTTTTAGATATCTTAAAGGGCAACCGAAGCTAGGTCTTTGGTGTCGTAAAAACTCAGATTTTGATTTGTATGCTTTCGCTGATAGCAATTATGGTGGAGATGATATTGACAGGAAATCCACATCTACTGGTTGTCAATTTTTGGGAGATCGACTCATTTCATGGCAGTGCAAGAAACAACAAACGATGTCCACGTCCACTACCGAGGATGAATACGTTGCTACGTTAGCTTGCTGCTCACAGATTATCAGGATACAACATCAATTGCTGGATTATGGTTTGGAATTTCTTGGCACCCTAATATTTTATAATAATGATGCTACTATTGCTATTGTTAGAAGTCCTGTTAAGCATTCAAAAACCAAGCACAACGACATTAAAATTCATTTTATTCGTGACTGTTACGACCGTAAATTGATTCATCTTGAGCAACTTCACATTGATAATAATGTGGCGGATTTATTTACAAAACCGGTCGGAACAACCAGATTTAATGTGCTTGTTGGATTTCTTAAAATGCTTCGTTTCGATGATTGAGTCTTTTTGAGGATAAATTTTTTGCACAAATTTAAGGGGGGGGGGGGGGAATTAAAAAATCAAAAAGAGTGTGTGTGTGTGTGTGCGTTTTTATTAAAAAAAATTCACTATCGCTTAAAATTATGTTGGTTGCTCAAGTTTGAAGGAAATATACTTGTATATGTTTGGTCCTGTCATCTACTTGTGGACATATAGGATAGCCATTCTTCTAAAGGCTGAAAGCATCAGGGGAGATTGTGATGTGTTTTGTTTTTAATTCTTTCACTTAAAATTATGTCGGTTACTCTAAGTTTGAGGGACATTTATTTAAATGTGTGTTTGGTAATGCTATCTATCTTTAGACATACGGGGTAGCTATTTACCTGAAAATTGATCCAACCTTTGGAAATTGATAGAAAAAGTTATTCTTTGTGCCAAACTTGTGAAGTTACTAGGCTTAAAAGGCTTTAGAACAGTCATTGATTTGCATGGTAACTTTCAATGATGCGTAAAAGTTGAAGTGATATAAACTAAATTTGCTAAACTTACTATGGAGAGTCATTTTGAAGAAATGTGCATGTCTCCAGATATATCTTTCCGAATGATAGGAAAGTAATTACCCAGCCATACACGAGCCCGTTAGTGTCTTGATCTCCAAATATTTTATGTCTTTGTTTTGTTATAAAAATGTTATTACACACTATTCTGTTATTAAATTCGTTTTTTCAAAGCTTAAAGGGTCAAACTAAAACTACAAGGCAGGACCATTCAATTAGTTTTAAACACCCTAAATGAAAGGCCTGTAAGTCCAACGTTCAACCTTGAAGCTTAAATTTTTTTATCTCTTTAGAGGAAATCTTTTGATCATGCACCAGGGGGTTGGAGTTAAATTGGGGTGATATGGGAAAACCAAATATGCTTTGAGAAGAGATAGGAGGCATCACAGGTCCATGAGTGATGTCCATCTAAGATTTATGCCAAATTTAACCTAACTCATAATACTGAGGCAATGAAAATCATGCTAAGTGTATTATACCTACTATCAACTTGTCTCTTTATGTGATAATAATGTTGAACATGAATTATTGTGAAAGTATCTTAATCAATATGAATCCATGTTCGGATCTTTTCTTTAGAGGCTGCCATTTTATCGAAGCTGAAATTTGATCCCAAAAGTTTGTTAAAATTACAAGAAGACCCAGTGATTAAATTTTGTTTTATTTGTTAGCTTTAGTCTTTATGTTATTTTATTCTATTTTTACTTCTTAATTACTCTTGTCGAAACGGGTGCTATAAGGAATTGGTTTTTAAAACCATGGATCAAGTCCTTGTTGAGGTATAAAAATGTTTTCAGCCCATGTGACCCATAAACATTTGATATGGATGTGATAACTTGTGCCTGGTTCACAATAAGTTCTTAGCCCATTTTAAATGTTTAGAAATATAAAGAGATGATTGTGTGCATTATTGGTGATATACTTCTCAAATCTCAAATCCCCAAGCTCTCTTCAAGCCGAAACTCCTTGGTGTTCTTGTCCTTTATGCTATTCAGTTCTAATTGTTCAAGATAATCTCGTGATCCTTTTCTTTTTAATCAACAAGTAAACGAATGAAAATGAAATCCTTTTCGGTCTATCGTGAAAGGTGTATGGATGGAATTGACGGTTGATTGTCACTCCGTGATTAGTATTGTTTAGGATAGAGGTTATAATGGTTGTGAGTTATGTGCTTGACGCGTTATAGGTATGTGGAGTTGTAGGTTTTTATATCAATGGTGGTCTTGGTGTCTTGGAGAAGATGATTCATATTTCAAGAAGAAACCTACGGGATTTTGGAGCCGAGATCTCAAATTTCTTGTGATGTTTGACCGAAAATGTGTGATCAAACAAGGGACTCCTAAGTTCTCTTGAAGTTCCAAGGGTTCTCGGTTGACTTGTTGACCAAGAACTCATTTTGAGTGACCGAAAACTTCTGTTCTCGATGGATCTGGACAGAGAACTCAAATTATGGACCAAAAACTCATCATTTGGACAGTGAACTCAATCTTAGACCGAAAACTAATATTAAATTGACATTAATTTACTTTAATGACCTATATTACTTAAAATTACATTCTTGGTCCTTGTCTCATGTATTAACATATATATCCCCATAATATTGAGAAATTGTTAAGTTAATTGAATGGTTTATTAACTTGACTCGTTTGTTGCAGTCATGGCTGATCAAGCATTATTGAATTTTGTGGATACCCATAATATTGTCGGATGCTTATAAGATCCACCCCTAGTGCACAAGGAATTCATATACATGATTGTGGGGCTCAACACGTGAAGGATATCTCACGCTATACGAGAAACTCTTGTTATTTGCAAAAAGATGGTGATGGATTTCTGGAACAACACCTCTATTAATCAACGTGGTGCCAGGGGAGTCATTACAATTGACTCCAAGATTCAAACGAAGTCGGTCGTCATTTCAGAGGCCATCATTCGTGAAGTGTTATTATTCGGCGATCAACAAGACTATCCAACTGAGTACCCAACTGATGTCGTTGCTGAAATTTCACTAAGAATGGGGTACGAAGGATCTTACCCTCCAGCTATCAAGAAACCTTTTCATCTTTACTGGGGGTTCTTGATTCATACGTTCTTCACGTGTGTCTCAGGACGCAAAAGGGGTTCATACGAGATCAACCACATTCAGATGTTGGTTGTGGTTGCTCTGATCATGGACTGGAACTATAACTACTCTAAGTTCATGTTCGTTAAGATGATGAACAATCTCAAGGGAAAAAGGAAAGAGATGTTTTTGATGAATCCAAGGTTTCTATAGATGATCTTTGACTCAAACTACCCTGATCTTGTCAAATCTGTAGAGACCCTCGATCTGAAAGGCATGGGTCCTAATACCTTTGCGTTAATGAAGCAATCAAGGAAGGGATCGAAGGATGTGTACAAAGGCCTTCACGAATTGGTTAAGTTCGAAAGGTTTGCTGAGACTAAGGCTGCCCCTGCCAGCGCCTCGATTGCTGATGAGCATGTGACACCTACTCTGAGGTTCACTGCTTCGTTCAAAACCATCTTAGACAATGATGAGCCTAAAGGTTCTCCAGTACAACCCATGGAGATAGAGCACCAAGAACCAGAGACTGTACCTACTACTGATCAACTAGCAGATTTTGAAAAATTCAAGGATAAGCTCCAGTCGACTGCATTGAAACCTCCTCAATCAGTAACTGTGACACACATGAAGAGATTCCTGAAGAACCAGCCACCAATCTTATTCCACGAAAGCGAAGAAAGAAAGATCATAGACCGGGTGTAATGGTTACTAAAACTACACCGGCAAGCCAACCATCAGAACATGAGTTAGAACCTGCTGAGACTCATGTTGATACGAGTCCATCCACTACTAAACCTCAGACTCAAGAACATATTTTCGATTATATTGCACATGAGTTCGAGTTTGAGGCTGATACTCCATTCACTGACGAGCCATCAGGATCATCTAACCCGATTGGCCAGTCAGGCTCAAGCACTTCTGAGAAGATTGCTCACATTCTTGCTATGCAAGAAAATTTTATACAAGATAAAGGCAAGGGGATCACACTTGATGCTGAACCTGTTGATGTACAGGCCTTACAACGATGAGTTTTGGAACTCGAACAAGACTCAGTTGTGAAGGATGTACGCATCCAAGAGCTTGATTCTAGCAACACAGATAAAGACTTGAAGATTAAAGAGCTTCAAGCTAACATCGTTGGTCTCACCGCTATGTACCTGGACCTCCAACAGAAGCTTGTTCAGAAGTTTGGAGATGAATTTAAAAGCGGTGAGGACGTTGCTGCAAAGACAACTGCTGATGATCAAGGTGGTAGTTCCAGTGCACGTCCAACTTTAAATATCGATGCATCTGAAACACTAGAACAATATCTTGCCTCCCCTACAAGAACTGTTGAATAATCCGAAAGACTGCAAAAGAAGATTCTCGTCATGAAGAACTCGAACCAGAACGTGGAATCTTCTGATCACCCAGATAAGTTTATTCTTGAACTTCGAAAGGGCTTTTCAGACAAATATGGTGATCGATCAGGGGTTGTCTCTTGGGGTTTTGATGTTGACATAGCCATGTGGTGGGTGAAACGAAGGTCTGGGTCTACTAATATTACAAGAAAATGAAGGACTTTGGATCCCTACCACAATCCGAATAATGATAAGAAGGACATAGACTTCTAGAACTTTCTGAGGAGTCATGTTGATAGAGGATTCTCTAATATGACTACCGTTGAGTCATCCTTGAAGAATGCAAAGGGAGTTCGAGATCCAAGGACTGGAAAGACAATGGTCAATGTGATGTGGCTCGCAACCAATAAAGCAACTCACATTCCCCTATCTACTTCTATTCCAGAGGGGACACTAGATGAAATGAAGTTCCGGGCATATGACAGTAAAACTGCTACAGTTGTCATTCGTTTACGAAAGGGACAATTTTGGTTTGTGGATCCACGTGATTTGCTCAAATTCCATGAAAGAGATATCAAGACTCTTAGCAATTTTCAGATCATGGCTGAACCATTGCTCGAGCCTGCCACTCAAAAGTATACAAAGATGGTGGGATCGATTATCAGAACGAGCTTGTGGTTTGGTCGATATAAAGAAGCTAATGCGAATATTATGGAGCATGACTGAAGGTGAAGATACAAAAATAGGAGGAGATTGTTGGGCTTATATTAGTTTGGTTGTACTTTATTTTTGGGCATGCTTATATCCTGTTTTGGGCTTATACGTAAACCAAGATCCAAGTGATCTCGGTGGGCTTTTGGCTTATGTTGGGCTAGGGTGTAGTACCTATATATACACATTGTATCTAGGTTTTGTGGTTGGCCATTTATAAGGTTGTGTGAACGAGATTGTGTGTAACAAAGTGCTTAAGCACCAGACGTAATATACATGTGTTTTGAAGCATTCCTAGTGTGTTCTTTACGTGTTTAATCATTTTACTTGAATCATCTCACGTTAATTTCCGCTTAACGTTGAGATTTTTTGATATCACATTGAAAGATCCGTTTCTAGGACTTACACTGATTCATCTTCAGAATTTCGGTTCCTATAGTTTGCTCCTAAAACCCTTGTTATATATATATATATATATATATATATATATATATATATATATTGGTCTGGCACGATATTTGCGGAAGGAGATTTGGGCTAATAATTTGATAGTCAAATGAAGGTATCATTACTTTCTTGTCGTGACTTGCAAAGCAAATTTAGGGCCACCGACAATTATTTCATTCTTTTTTTTCTTGGTTCGCGCATAAGTTAAGAAAAAAGAAATGTATTTCATCAAATAGTGTTAGGGTTTTAACTTCAAAGTCTTTCGTCAAATATTGTTAGGGTTTTAACTTCAAAGTCTTGCAAAAAAGAAACTATTTCCTGTTTTGTGACAACCAATCAAAAAAAAGTCTTACTTTTTTGACAACCCTCTTGGAGAATATCGACGCTTGTTCACCACTGTGAATCGTGCTCAACAACAACCTTTTTTCAGCCAACATAAGGAGAGACAAGAGACAGGTGTATTCATTCTTGTTTTCTAATTAAATTTCTGTTTGTAAGGGTTTGTTTGTTTCAGTTTGGGTGATTTAAGCATCGGGTTATTGTTCGAGTATTGTTATTTGGGTTTGCTTTGATTGTGTGGTTCGAGTATTTGTTGACAGGGTTTTCGGGGTGCAAGAAAAGTTTCGGGTTTTGGGTTAGAGTTTTGTTTACTGGTTTTATCTCTGTTTTCTCGTTTGCGATGTCTGAAGACGGGAAGGTTCGAATTGACAATTTTAACGGGGCCGATTTTGCATGGTGGAAAATATAAATAGAGGCGTTTCTTGCTAAACATGATTTGGAAATTGTATTGAAGGAAAAGCCGGATAAAATGGATAAAGTCGAAGAAGCAATTTGGAACTCAAAGGACAAGAAGGCTAGAGATAAATCACATTGGCTTTTACGAGGAGCGTTGCACTTAACATTATGAAAGAAACCACGACTCGTGGTATAATGATGGATCTGTCAAATATGTATGAAAAACCGTTGCAGCCAATAAGGTGTTCTTGATAAGGGAATTGTTTATGACAAGAACGCATGAGGGAAGTTCAGTCACGGGTCACATTAATGATTTCAACTCAATTATGTCCAGGTTAGCTTCTGTGGGAATGAAGTTGGATAATGAGACTGAAGTTGTTATATTGTCATCTTCTTTACCTGAGAATTGGTCTGGAAATGTAACGGCCATTACTTGTTCCACGGGGGCCGATGGTTTGACATTTGAGGGGGTCCGAGACATTGTATTGGGGAGACGTTTTCCGGAAAAGCACGAGTGTCAGATCATCTTTGGGTATGTTTTATGCTGGAAGGGGAAGAGAAAATAACAGGATTAGTGGGAGTCAGGGGAGGAGTTCGTCTAGAACCCGGAGGAATGTGAAGTGCTGGAGGTGTAATGAAGTTGGACATATTAAGAGTGATTGTCCAAATAGATTACAAGGAAAGGCTGTTGAGGTGAACACTGCTGAACAGTTTAATGAAGGCGTCAGTGATGACAAGGCATTATTTTGTAGTGTTGTTAGCATGGTGGACTCTTCGGTCGTGGATTATGGATCTTCATTTCAAGCTATGCACAATGGGGAGACGATGGTGAATCTAAAGGTCGGTTGCTTTGGGAAGGTACTTATTGCTAATGGTGATGTTCTGTCACACCCTCAAAATCCACTAACGGAGTTTTACCGTCAGATGGTGTGAACTAACAGGATCGGAATCATTAGTTATAATCAAACCATAAAACAAAGTTTCAAAACCATGAAAACGTTTACGAGTAATCAAATGCGGAAGCGTAAAACCATAGCAGACAATGTTACGTCACGCAGGACGACTTAAAACCCAATGATAATAGTTTAAAATAAATTTTTCAAAATTAGAATGTTTCAAGCAATGCATGTTCCTAAACCGCGCGCCCGCCTCGGCTACCTGAGAATAACATACTAAAAGTGTCAACACAAGGTTGGTGAGTTCACAAGTTATCAAAAAATAAATGTCTAGCGTTTACGTTCAGCGTTTTGCGTTACAGCGTTTTGCGTTACAGCGTTTTGCGTTATAGCGTTTTGCGTTACCAGATAGTGTTATGTCAATTATATACCTATAGGTAGCTAGCCTATAAAACAAGTATCACTAAGTGTTCGACACCGAAGCTGACTGTTTATCATTTGCCTTGCCACCAGGTCATCCAGACCATGGTATGTGTTTAGCCAAGATTACACCCACTCGACCGCCAGTCGAGTTTAGCATTGGGTGGGGTTTGTCAAACCCAGTAGTACTACTCAACAGTGACTCGCTATTATCCAAATATTAACCGGTTCGATGTTATGAAGGACTTTAGTTATTGTGTTTGCCACTTAGTCTTTACAAGTGATATATAATCTATATTAACAAAATCTTAAATGCGTTTCGGAGTATGTTATCTCCCCCAAGTGAAAAGCGTTTAAAAACAGTTTAAAAGGGGAAAGTGAAACTCACTGTTTGCGAAGAAATTCCCAAATTAAATCACCAAGATGCGCGTCACAGAAAAACTCTCTCTAGCGTTCTAAAACAACAAAGAGATTTTTCTAAGTGTCGGAATATTATCGAGTCTCTAGACCCGGCACATAATACCTATGCATGTAACATGTTTCGTGTTTCGTTTGTGAATCGTGTGTGACTTTAACAAGTGTATTTGTGATACGTTACATGTGTAAGCAATTATTTACGTGTCACGTATTCATAAAGTACATCACTAGCAATTACTCCCTGTAAGGGCAATTTGGTCAACACATAACAATTAACTAGCAACTATTCCCCACGAGGGCAATTTGGTCAAATCATTACAATCAACTTGCAATCATTCCCCTCAAGGGCAATTGGGTCAAAACACGATAATAAATTAGCAAGTATCATGTTTTATACATTTTCACAAAACTCAGCAGCTAGTTTCACCGAGACAGAAATTCTACTTGAAAGATTGTACTATTCCACCGATAATAGCATCTCAATTAATTTACCAAAAATCATCACAGAAGTATATATGTCTTAGGTTTCCAGAACATATTTTATTATATTTTTATTCCACAAAGTTTTCTCACAATAATCAAATCATTACAGAAAACTCATAACAATCAAATTCATGCGCAACAGAATGTTATTTGCAATTCTCGTTAAACGAAAAATCCAATAAATGCAAGACCACTTGGGTTAGGTTTCTAACTCAATGAGTCAACTTCCAGAAGTGGAACCAACCCAATTGGTCTCGTAGTTCATGAGACATAACATTTACAAAACAACCTAACAGCAGGTCTAACAGCTCAGCTTTGCACAATGTTTTTGTAAAATCATAAAAGTTAACCTTTACTTGTCCAAAAATTACAACTTTATATTCTTTAGAAACTAGACTCAACCTAGTTTACTGTAGTATCAATAATCTCAACCATTTTTCACATATACACCTCGTTACAGTCAATTAAACATCAATAACACAATCTGTCCAGAAACTGTTTGCATCCAAACTCAACATATCAACTATCTATGGACCATCATGCATTCATATAACACTCTAGACTCCATAATCACTATCCATGCACATCAATTACACCTTACATACATGATTAGGGTTTTTGTTTGATCTCAAATCAAAGACACAAGCAATTAACATGTAACAATATTCAATCTAGTTATCAAATCATCATCAATACATCATCCAATCAAACAAAATCATATGAACACAAAACCATATAAAAATCGGCAGCTAGGGTTTATAATTAACCCAATAAAAGTCAAGATTAAGTATAAAGGATGCATAGGATAATCGATTATACCTTCCTAGCACCTAATTCTTCAATCAAACACTTGAATTCTTGGTTGTATGTGTGTGTATAGGTGACGGCAGCCAAGGGAGGGGGAGGAGAGTTTCCGATCGGGACTTGTGGGGAAAAGAAAATAAGTTAGGGTTTAGTTATTATTATTATTTATTGAATACTATGTTACACTTTGGCCCCTCCACTTCTAAGTATTACTTATCTAGCTTAACTAACTTGTTTACATCTTGAGTTAGCGTTTTATACTATGTTAACACATAACACATAAGTCTACACATAATTATCATATAATTATTGTTTTGACGTTTTTTGTTTATTCATCAATCGTTTGCGTTTCGGTGCAATTCCCGAAAGACTACACATGTAGTAAGTGTTACGCGTCATTTAAACCCTAGTTTAAATGTAATGAAGTGTGCGTTATAGATTCAGTGATCTTAAGTTTGAATTGACGGAGTTGAGTTAATGGAGTTAACCTGAAATTGACGATTGTCACATGTTCTTAATGTTACGGGCAAGGGGGACGTTAATTTGGTAACTCCGTTGGGAACTGTTTGGAACTTGAAGAATGTTAAGGCTGTTCCATCGTTGAAGAGAAGGATTATCTCTATTAGTCAACCGGATGAACTAGGCATGGAAGTAAAGTTTGGTGGAAGTAATGGAAGGTAACTAAAGGTAGTCTGGTTATTTCTCATGGAAACAGGTATGATTTATTATACACAGTGGAAGTTTCTACTAAGGGAAGTGTGACCGTCGCTCAAAACAAAGTGGGGTTCGCTAAGTCGAAGGGAAAAACTAAGGTTCAATTTTCAAAAGTTGAGCCTGGTGCCAAGGTGATTCAAGCTGAGCGGGGTCGGAGGTCTAAAACAGGTCAGGGGTATGGTGATAGTGGGAGTGCGGGTTGTGTTCTGCGAATAGTTACAAAATAACTTTGGGTTTTAAAGATCATTATTTTGATTGATAGAATCTCTCCTAGGGAACTCTTGCCGAAAGAGGAAAGTGGTAGTGGTTCTCGGGTTATCTCTAGAGCTGGTAGATTATGCGTATCAGTTGATATAGAGGACGATCAGTTTTGACTGATGAGTTGGAGCTCGGTGGAGCTTCAACTGGCCCTTCTAGTACTTGATGTTGAAGGGGGTTGCTGCAACTAGGTGGTAAGTCTTTAGCTTGTTTATGGGAATTCGAAAGCTTGGAAGACTTGTTAATAAAGATTACAGATATTACTGATGACTGGGTTGCTTTGTACTTAAATGGCGGGATAGAGTTTATCGGAAGGCCTTCAAGTGGGAGATTGTTAGGATTAATGACGACCTTTGGGTCGGGTTTTGGTGGTTGACGATTAGAAGACAAAAGGGGGTGGCTCGTTTAATTATGGAGGATGGCCTATTTGGAGTTTTCTTGGTCCCTACTCTATCAAACCTAATGTTATCTATATATACCTAGTCATGTATTGTAATCTTTTGTACCATGCTTAATAAAAATACCCTAGTCGCAGCCCGTGGACGTAGGTCGCCTTGATCGAACCACGTAAATTCTCGTGTCTCTTATTTATTGCTTTCGTTTGTGCGTGTGTGTTTGTGTTTCCGCTGTGTACCGACTCTGTTAAGTACCTAACATATACTTAGAGAGGTAAGGTACCAGTCCAGGATTGCAAACCCGGTTATGGTGTCCAAATGATATGAGAAGGGTTCCTAAGGAATTTTCTAAGCATTCCATGAACATTTCACCCATGCATAAACCATTCACTCAAGAGAAAAGAAGCTTGGCATCCGAAAGAAGTTTAGTTTCCTGCAACAAGGTATACAAGCTTGTTAAGGCCAATATACTTAGAGAGGTAAGGTACTAGCCCAGGATTGCAAATCCGGTTATGGTAAAACAGTTTTATGGATCTTCGCATATGTGCATGGACGTAAAGAATCTCAATAAAGCTTATCCCAAGGATAACTACCCCCGCCAAAAATCGATTGGTTGGTTTACGGGCTTTCGGTACAAGTGCTTCCTGGATGCCTGTAAGGGTTATAAACAATTCTTAATGAAGGTCAAAAACGAAGAAAAGATAGCATTTCATACCGACAAACGTATAAACTGGTATACACAGGCATATGGTCCGAAGAATGTTGGTGCCACTTATCAATGTTTGTCGGCAACACCTTCTTTAAAAAACATGGGAGGAACATGGAAGCTTATCTTGATGACCTGTCATAAAAAGAAAAAGTGAAAAAGTAATGATCAGTGACATTGAAGAGACATTCGAAAACCTCAAAAGCTTCAATATGAAGCTTAATCCAGTAAAAATTCATTCGGTTTCGAAGAAGGTAAGTTCTTCGGTCATCTAATCGACAAACAATGCATAAAGGTAACCCAAGTAATGTGCAAGCTGTCATTGACATGCATTTGCTAAAAAAGAATGAGGTACAAAGCGTTAGTGGTAAGATTGTTTTCCTTAAGCGATTTCTTTCAAAGTCGGCAGGAAAATCCTTACCTTTCTTCAAAACTTCGAAAAATTGCAATGACAAGAACTTTAATTGGACTAATGAGGAAGAATTTGTCTTCCTAGCTCTAAAGAAACCACTAGCTTCCCTACCTATTTTAGCAGCTCCTCAAGCAGGAGAGAAAATAACAATTTACCTCTCTGTGGGACGGGACGCTATCATCTCAATGGTTATTTTTTAGCGCAGCAAAATCCAAATTCCGGTGTACTTCATCAGTAGGGCACTAAAGAAAGATGAGACCAATTACATGCCCACTAAGAAGTTGACCTTTGCGTTGATTCACACTTCGAAAAGGCTTAAATGGTACTTCCAAGCTCATCAAATGAAGGTAGTCACCGGCAAACCAATATGGCCCATATTGGAAGGTCCGAAGATTGTAGGAAGATTAGCCAAATGGGATATTGGGTTCGATGAACATAACATAGAGTACGAATCAGTAAAGCAATCAAGGGGCAAATCTTGGCCGATTTTATGGTGGTTGTACCAGAAGAACAAATGGAAGTACATAAACTAGAGGAAGGTGAGCATGTCATCCCTTTGGGGAAATAAGCACCCTATACAGATGGAACTTCAAGTATAGAAATCGGTCTAACCATCATAGACCCCCAAGGAACCGAGTATACTTGTGCAATCCTGTTAGAGTTTCCTTGTACTAATAATGAGGCCGACTATGAAATATTAATTGTAGGGCTCGTTTAGCAAAAAACATGAAGATACTGGAATTATATGTTTTCATTGACTCAAGGTTGGTGAAAAACCAAGTAAAAAAAGATTTTGTGGCAAGGGAACCATCAATGCTAAAGTACAAGAAAAAGGTCAGGGAGCTCTTGAAGGAATTCAAAAGCTGCTCCCTGACCCAAGTTTCTAGAGCTCGAAAAAAGCAAAGTTGGGGCCCTTAGTAAATTAGCATATCTTACCTTCGCACACCTAACATAGAAGGTCCTTGTTTAAGTATTTAGAAGCCCATCAATTGACGAACTCGAGGAATAGATACCATAATAGAGGACAACATCACTTGGAGTCAACTAATAACATCGTATAGAAAAGTATCATCTTTAGATATGGCCTCTCAGGTGACATAATGACTAATAACAGGAAGTAATTTTCTAAGAAGCCATTTAGCCAGTGGTGCAAGGTGTTATGGATCAAATAGGTGTGTAGCTCAGTTGAATACTCCCATTATAATGGGCAGGTTGAGAGAACGAACCGCATTGGGAAGTTATGGCAAAACACCTTACAGCTTAGTCTTTAGCTCAAAACTATTATCCCTGCTAAAGTAGGGGTAGACACGAGAAGAAAAAGAAGCATTGACCGAGAAGCCAATGACTCCGAATTTTTGCTCAACCTTGACTTCCTAGAGGAAGCTCGTGATCAAGCTAACATTCGAGATGTTGGACACAAAAAGAAGATGGAAGCCTCCTATAACACAATAGTGAGAATAAAAACATTCGAGCTTGGAGACTTTGTCCTCGGAAACAATGAGTCAAACAAATAGTCGGACACCGCAAATTGGGACCTGAATGGGAAGGTCCTTTACGTCATCAGAGAAACCCTTAGAGGTGGATCTTACAGTCTTAATGATCTAGAAGGAAAGAAGGTACCTCACCGTTGGAGCGACAAGCACTTCAAGCGCTTTCTAGTATAGGCCTTCATTTAAAAATCAATGTAGTTGTTATCACAATTTGTTCTAGTTAAAATATCATTAAATGAAATCGTATTTTAAGAACTAGTTTATTATCCTATATGAAGGTGAGCCCTTCCATATCATGCTTCATGAGGTCCAACGTAGTTCCTACTCATGTACAGGGTTGAGCTCCTAGGTCATATCTCTCAACATGTAACAAGACGTTATATCTTCTTGTATACATGGTGAGTCCCTAAAACAGTAGACTCCATGGATTACATATAAAAAACTATCTCCATGAAACAATATTGATCATCTCTTGCCAAGTTTCTCCATAAGTACAAGAAGCTAGTAGCTTACAAATCCATAAGCACAGACTGCTAAGGACTTATGTAATATACCACAAACAAGTTAAGAAAATTGTGTGGACTAATAGCGAATGGAATATGTTTTGCATTGATTCTTAGTTACTAAGTCAAGGAAGGATGTTTGTAGCAACAATCCTAAAAAAAAGTTTCAAAGGCATTGCAAAATAACAAACAATGAACTACGAAATTAATAAAACATTAGCAAGCACCCTAGGGGAAGCAACTTTGTCCATAACATGAAAGGTAAATTGTTCATGCCAACAAAGGCTTACATAACATAACAAAATAAGCTTCACACAAGAAGCTTAAAATAAACAACAGCTATGTGCTACCAGCAGTAGCACCTCCTTCCCTAGAAGTTCCAGTAATCTTATCGTCCAAATACCCATAAAGCATGCCAGCATCGGAATCAAGGTTCTCGGGGGAAGTTTCTACAGTAGTAGGAGAAGGAGTTCCCTCGACTTCTTTTGTTGGGGAAAGGAGTAATAATAAATTTCGATATGATGGAAGGAATCACCTCAGCTTCCTCAATTGCATGTGCTTATGCATCAGTCTTCTCACCAGCAACCACATTCTCCGTTAAAAGTTAACTTAGGGCCGATAAGTTCGATGTGTACAAACATCCACGTTAATATCTACTCTAAAATGTTATGTGCGAAAACCATAAGAAGGTGAGAAACACAACATATCTTATCAACTTTCCTCTTGTTCATTGATAGAAGTGAAGTACTGATGTATATAAAAATATACATCTTTTTAGCACCAAATAATCTCTAAAAACTGCAACTTCTATCAAATAATATTGCTCAAATAGCTACTTATCATATTAAAATGAATTTTCAGGTAAACCCAAGCCATAAACAAAGAAGCTAGTGAAAAGCCAAAGAAAAATGAAAGAAAACCCAAGAAAACACTTGAACACGCCTCCATGCCCCCCTGGACACACCCCCATGCTTCTCTATTTAAGAAAAGACAAAAATCTGCAAAAAAAGACAAAAATCTGCAAGAAACGACAAAATACTAGACACTTGGGCACGGGGCTGTGCCTCAGAAAGCATAGGGCCGTGGCCACCTTTTAGAAAAGATAAAAGAAATATAACAGATCACTAGAAAAACGGGGTCGTGCCTAAGGAAGCACGCCCCCGTGCTAAGTCACCATGTATGATCTGATAGAATATTTAATGCGACTGGACACGTGGACACGGGGGGGCGTGCCTCATAGCCACGGGGCCGTGCCTGCTCCTCCAGACTGCCTATAAATAGAGGAGCATGTTTCATTTATCAAGTGTGCTTGGAGAAGAATTCTATACGGGTTTCTCTCATATAAAATCACCCACATTACACCCATATTGAAGATTTTGTGGAGAGTTTGAAGGCTTGGAGGTTATCATCATCATCATTAAGAAGGAAGATTCATCCACATTTGGTTAGATTGTTCGAGTTTAATCGTTTGTTTGTTATTATCATCTCTTTTAATGTTCATAACCATGCTCATTATGAGCTAAACTCCATTTACCATCTAAAATCTACGAAGAAGCTTTGTTTTACTTGATGATTATGTTGAACATGTGATTTAGCTTGGTAAAGTACATTTTTATTTTACAATTATCCTTTGATGTAGAAATGTTTTATCACTTTAACTTAATACATCAAGGTTGATGACTAAAAATCATTCATGATCACTCATGTTCTTGAAGACTAGAAATGGTAAAAAGAATACCTTGATAACTTATTCAAGATAAAACATGGATCCTTATATTATACTTAGAAATGATGAGATATAGGTTATGATCTATTTCTCTAGTTTTGATAATCCTAAAATACCATTGTTAACATGATTGGTTAGGTTATTATGCTAGTTAAAGAAATCATATGTTAATGGAATGTGTAACTATGACCTAATTAAATCAACCAAGGGGAGGTTGTGTGAGTTAACTACAATCACTCGAAGCTGTTAGGATTAGTATTTGAGAAATCGAAGTCAATCCTAAACGTTATACTTTACCAAACTACTTGTCTACTTAAATTGACATTCTCGTGGTAGTATGAGATTAAGCAAGGATGGAATGTGTTCACTTAGAAATGAGGGACTATTCTATCATATATTATTAAGCCAAGTTTATCACATGTTTACTTAATAATCATCAAGGAAGAATGGATTGGATTCTTGATCTTAGATGGTAACCTTCATATAATTGAATTACTCATTTATAATTTCTCTTCTTGTCACCTATATATTATATATATAAGTATTCTATTTTATAAAAAGTTTTAAAATCAATCTCAAAATGACTAAACCCTCCGATTAAAGTAAAACGAAGATTCATTATTAGAAACATTTGTGTCCATGGATCGATACATGGTTCATACCAATATTATTCTACATATACGATAGGTACACTAGCCTATTTTGTATGTGTTTAGTTTTAGTAGAAATCACTTTTATAAATTTAAAACACGATCTTGTGCGAAAGCTAAAGTCCTCATTGCAACAAATTTAACAACTGCACGCAACACACATCAAATTTTTGGCGCCGTTGCTAAGGACACGGTACGTTTCTAAGAACGATCCAAGTTTTAATTTAATCATTGTTTATAATTGTATAAATTTTTAACTTTTATTTTGTTTTCTTTCTACTAACTATTAGATTAGAATTTGTTTTTTTAAAGGCTAGCCTAACCTTTACCTTAATTTAACTAACCTTTACTTTAGCTTAATTAACTTTTACCTTAGTGTAGTTTTAAATAGCTTAGCCTAACTTTTGGTTTAACTTTCACTAACCTTTACCGATCTGTTAAATATCCTCGGGCATTGTTGAAAACATGCTTGTCAAAATTGACAAATTTGTTTTCTCGGTAGATTTTGTAATTCTAGACATGGAGGAAGACAAAATTGTACCTCTGATTTTAGGAATACCCTTTATGGCCACTGCAAAGGCTATCATTAATGTTTGCACCGGAAAACTCACTCTCAGGGTCAATAACGAAGCTATCACTTTGGACATACGGAAATCTATGCAACTTCCGAAACATCACCATGACACATTGTACTGTGTTGACACCATCGATTCTATCATGAGTTTCTATGTGCGGAAATCCTCCATTAATAACCCACTAGAAACACAAACTTAACTGACATTATCACCAAACCTGTTTTAGAAAATGAAAATATTGTCAACAATAATAAAGAAGCATCAGAAGTAGTATTTGAGATCATCGAATGCAATGAAAAATCAAAACCATCAATCGAATAACCATCAAAGTTAGAACTAAAAGAACTACCAAACCAACTCGAATACGCTTTTCTGGAAAAAGACCCTCAACTCCCAGTAATTATTTCATATCACCTTTATAAAGAAGAGAAAGACGAACTTCTTAAGGTTCTCAAAAACCATAAGAAGGCTATCGCATGAAAGATCATGGATATCAAGGGCATCAGTCCTTCCTTTTGTACTCATAAAATCCTCATGGAGGAAGAACACAAACCCGTGGTCAACATCAAAGACGTCTTAATCCCAACATGCAAGATGTAGTGAAGAAAGAAGTAATCAAACTCCTTGATGCTGGATTAATCTACCCAATCTCAAATTCACCTTGGGTTAGTCCCGTTCAAGTAGTACCCTAGAAGGGAAGAATGACGGTTGTGATGATTGAGAAGGACGAGCTAATACCAATGAGGACCATCACAGGCTGGCAAGTTTGCATTGATTACCGGAAGCTTAACGACGCCACAAGAAAAGATCATTTTCCACTTCCTTTAATCGGTCAAATGCTTTAACGTTTATCTAGAAAAATGTTCTACTGTTTTCTTGATGGATTCTCCGGATGCTTTCAGATCCCAATTGCTTTTAAAGATCAACAGAAAACCACATTTACATGTCCGTATGACACCTTTTCCTACCGAAGAATGCCATATGGACTATGTAATGCTCCGGCCACCTTCCAACGTTGCATGGTGGCCATCTTTCTTGAAATGATCGAACACTCTATGGAAGTATTCATGGATGATTTCCCAGTCTTTGGAGACTCCTTCGATCATTTTCAGAAAGCCTTACACAAAACATTAGCTAGGTGTGAAAAAGTAAACTTAGTACTTAACTGGGAAAAATGCCATTTTATGGTCAAAGAAGGCATTGTTCTCGGACACAAGATATCCCAAGCAGGAGTAGAAGTTAATAGAGCTAAAACGGAAACCATATCCAAACTTCCGCCACCAACTTTAGTCAGAGCCATTAGAAGTTTTCTAGGTCACACAGGATTCTATCGTCGTTTCATAAAAGATTTTTCCAAAATCGCTAGACCTATGACCAAACTTCTAGAGAAAGACTCACCATTCGTCTTTTCCAAAGAATGTGTTGAGTCATTCAAGATATTGAAAGATAAACTTGTCAACGCACCAATTATGACCACGCCCGATTGGACCCTTCCATTCAAGAATACCTGTGATGCAAGTGACTTTGCCATTGGAGCCTTACTCGGACAACACAAAGAAAAACATTTCCCCCCAATTAACTATGCTAGTAAAACTCTTAATGATGCAGAAGAAATTACACTACAACAGAAAAAGAGTTATTAGCAGTAGTTTTTTCCTTTGAAATATTTATATCCTACCTAGTTCTTTCCAAAACCGTAGTTTACACCGATCATGTCGCCATACGATACCTCTTCAACAAGCAAGATGCAAAACCCAGACTCATCAGATGGATTTTACTACTTCAATAATTTGACATTGAAGTTAAGGACAAAAATGGAGCAGAGAATGTAGTCGCAGACCATCTTTCATGCCTAGAATGCCTAGCTTCAGAAGAACATCACGAAGAAATTATCGATGATAATTTTCCACATGAAGTTCTCATGCATATCCAGGCATTCATGAAAGAGGAGGATGAAAGTCCTTGGTTTGCCGATTTCGCAAACTATCTAGCTTGTAGAATCTTAAGAAAAGGGCTAACTCATCAACAATGGAAGAAATTCTTCTCCGACCTTAAATTCTATTTCTGGGAAGATCCTTACTTGTTTAGGATAGGTGCCGATTAGGTTGTTCGTAAGTGTGTATCAGGAAAGGAAGCCTTAGATATTCTCAAACACTGCCATGAAGGACCTACTGGAGGACACCACAGTACCGCCACCATGGTCAGAAAAGTGTTTGATGCAGGATACTTCTAGCCCACCATATATAAGGACACACATGCTTTGATCCAAGCATGCGATGCTTCTCAAAGAGTCGAAAAGATCTCAGCCAAAAATGAGATGGCTCAAAAAGGCATTCAAATATGTGAGATCTTTGATGTATGGGGAATAGATTTCATGGACCCGTTTCCTAACTCTTTCGGAAATAAATACATCCTATTAGTAGTTGACTACGCGTCTAAATGGGTAGAAGCTCAAGATCTTCCCACTAACGATACTCGGGTTGTAGTAAGATTTCTAAAATGGTTATTTTCACGTTTCGGTACTCCGACAGAGGTACTCACTTCTGCAATGCTCTAATGAACAAAGTCTTAGCACGATATGGAGTTCACCACCGTTTGGCAACACCATATCATCCACGGACTAGTGGGCAAGTGGAAGTTTCGAATCGAGAAATTAAAAGGATCCTTGAAAGAACTATAAGAATAAATTGCAAAAATTGGGCAGAGAAATTAGATGATGCTTTGTGGGCCCTCATGACGGCCCATAAAACCCCCATAGGAACAACACCGTTCAAACTTGTATATGGTAAAGCATGTGATCTACCCGTAGAACTAAAACACAAAGCTTATTGGGCCCTTAGAGAAGTAAATTTTGATCTAATGTCCGCCGGTAAAAATCAGGAAGATAAAATTCACGTCCTCGAAGAACTAAGAGCACTGGCCTATCAAAATTCCTGGTCTTACAAAGAAAAGACTAAACGTTTACGTGACACCCTTTTAAAAGGAAACAAAAGTTTCAAGTTGGTGATCGGGTACTGATATATAACACACATTTACGTGTTTTCCCAAGAAAACTGAAGTCTCGTTAGACAGGTCCATACATAGTTGAATTAGTTTTTGATTATGGGACAATTGAGACTTCAAATTCTGACGGCCACAAGTTCAAAGTTAATGTATCGATTAAAACCATACATCGATGGACCATTCGAAGATGTCTCAAAGGTAGTAATCCTCCACAAAAACCAATAAACATACTGGAAGTAGGGTCTGGCCAAGACCCTCATTAAACCAGGACTTGAGATATGTTCCTCTGTTTACTTGAAAAAAAATAAAAATAAAAAGTTTAGTGTCTCAAAACACGGGGGCGTGCCTCAGAAGGCACGGTCCCGTGCCACATAGTGTGGGCCGGAATCCTCGCTACAAAAATCTCAGTCAGACTGGTTTGTAATAGAATTGTCATACCAAAAGCACGAGGCCGTGTTTCCTTCTACACGTGGACGTGCCTGACAACTGCTTGGCTATAAATTGCACCTCTTGCCAATGCATTTCTTGCACCAAACCAAACACAAACACTCTCCCCTGAGAAATCAAAATGCCTACTGATATGAATAACAAAATTCCCGTTTCTCGCCAACCGAGAAATGAAACCCAACACATTTCCAAACCGAGCTACTCATGAAACTTCAAGAGCTTGATAAAGAACTCACCTAAATGAATCTCCTTGCAGAGATGCGCATCATACAGCTCATCGTGTCGTTGGAAAGCATGAAAATGGAACAACGAGACATCAATGAACAACTCCAGTTTCAAGTCCTTCGTTTCACCTACTTTCCTCCACCCAGGCCGTTCGATGGAAGGGATCCATTCGGTGGAATTTAGAGACATTCATCTTTATGTTTTCATGTGTAATTAAGTGCAATAGGCACAAAGTTTAGGACTTTCGGGCTTAACCCGATTAAATTTCATGTTTTAGGGACGCTGGGCTTATCCCATATTTGTGTTTAGGACCTTTTAATTAATGAAATGTCCTTTTAGGACATTCAAAATATTCAATTAACATCTTAAACATCATTCTAAAAATTCATGTTCTCGCGTTTTGCTGAAAAATCAAAGAAAATATTTCAGTGACTAAAAGCACGGGACGTGCTTCATCCTACACGGGGTCGTGGTCACCTTAGAATCTTCAGCATGATACGCGCTGACTCTGTACAATTCTGTGAATCAGAAACATTTATTCTCCCAAAGACACAGGGTCGTGCTGAGCACGAGACCATGTTCGACGTTCAAGTCTCTATATAATGCCTACAATCCTCACTATTCCATTCAAACCAAACTAAAAATTACTAAAATGGAAAACAAAAGAATGGAATGGAAACTAGTGAGGAAATGCAAGAATGGTGATTCTTCCTCACACCTTGAGGAAGAAATCATAAGGATTCAAAGCATAATTAGAGACCAAGTCGAAAGTAACATCCAAATTTCTCTTGATCGACTTGACAAACAAGGTTGAACTGCTAAGGTTCAAGAATTTCCACGTTGTTGATAGCCACAACAATATGTGGACTACAAGCTCAATTTCCTTAACCGAGGAATCAGAAAGCTCGACAAAAGCTTTCCGAGCTCTTGGAAGCCAAAAGAGCCCTACCACACTGTCACACCCGGCCCTGAGCGGCGGAAACAGCCGGGCGCGCGCGAGTGGGGATTGATAATTAAGCACGGGCCATTGCAAACATTCAAAGATTTTCATTGCGCATGAAATGTTTAATACAATACATTACATTGTTTAAAAATTACATAAAAACATCCAAGTATAAAAACTGTTGAAGATTTCCACGCCATATCCCCCATGCGCGGCGGGAACAACCACGCGCATCGAAGGGATAGAACTAAAATCTTCCAAAAAGCTAGTTTAGATGTTCAGCGTGAGGTGCTCTAAGTGTGACTCCATGCGCTACCTAGTTATCTCCTGAAAGACACGTAAAAACATTTGAATCAGTATAAACTGAGTGAGTTCACAAGTTTTAGTAACTTGATAAATCGTATTGCATCATAATCATTCTGAAACATAATTCTGGTAGCATCATTAAAGCACAAGCTTGGTAAAACATAGTTACATCAACATATTCTGATAAAATCGTTCCGCGGGTTACGCGCGAACATTTCTGGGAACTGTGCTCGTCTATGCAAAGTGGCGCTGCCACTACGAGCTAAAATAAGTAATACCGTCCCGCGGGTTACGCGCGGACGTTTCAGGAACATGTGCTCGTCCATGCAAAGTGGCGCTGCCACTACGAGCTAAAATAATAATTCCGTCCCGCGGGTTACGCGCGGACGTTGTGCCGGAAAACAAGGCGCTCGTCCATGCAAAGAGGTGCGACCCCTACGAGCGGGCTCAAACCCATAGTACTGCCCCATGACCATACTAGGCACTCGTCCATGCAAAGAGGTGCGACCCCTACGAGTGGGTGGATCAAACCAGCAGTCCCTACCCTTAGAGTTCCAATGGTAAAGTGATCACTTACTCGAGTTCTAGCGCACATACATCGAAAACCTTAGATAACCGTTCGCATTGCTCATCATGAAATATAATTTAAACACATAATCGCTTGCATAGCTTGTAAGTATACCATGATAAAACATTATTTAAGTACGTGTCCCTCGCCCCGAAAACAGTTTAAAAAAAAAACAGTGAAAACAGCGAGAATAGGGGCTGTGAGACTCACCTGTGGTTCTTGTTAAGGGATTAATCGAGATTCGGGTTTTCTTGGTGTTGGCCTCGGAATCGAAGGTCTAGAATACGATTAAATAACAAGTATATATATTAAGATCAAGAAATAGGAGAATATAAGGGTTGGATAGTAGGTCTCAAGGTTATATTCTCGGCTTACCTAGTAACAGGATCGGAGCTGGAAACAACGGATGCTTGGGAGAGGATTAGTGCAAGTTTGTAGTTCTTTGAAGTGTGTTTTGGGTGATAATTTAGGTTACAAATTTATAGGCAAACTCAAGGGAACACAATCCCTTGCTTTAGGGGATTGAAATCTTTTCATATCTAGGTGTAATGATGATAAAGTATGGAAATTATTATTGTTTATTGTTTACTTAAAAGTGGAGGAGTGGATAAAAGATCTTGATTTGATTTGGACAGGACATGCAGGTCTGGGGTTGGTGAGAATAGGGTGGCTGACAGTTGACTTTTCATGTTACAGTGTGCTTTTTCAGGTACTTTTGTCAGTGTACAGTAAAAAGTGGAAAATCTCTGAAACACGCTACTGTTTCCTTTCGGGCGGGAGTAATCTCCTTATAACTGGAGAATAGACAGTGTTCTGCGCGTATAACTTTGTGCGCATAGCTTTCTGCGTGAAGGACATTTCTTTGCTGCGGGTAGATACGTAACCTTCTCGCAGTTAGGGACATTTGAGTTTCATTTGTAGATTCTCCAGGTGGTCTTGGTATTTCAACATAGTGATCAGTCATGTTGAAGTCAATTCCATCTTGGAGCTTCAGACAAACTAGCTCTCAACGTTCCCGCCATGCGGGTAGGTTAGTTCCCCTCCCGCACGCGCATAATTGGTTTTGGGATGCACCCGCCTTAGCTTCATGCGTGACGGTCAACCCATTTAGACAACATAACGTTAAGTTACATGAAAACATAAAGCCAAAACATTCACGCATGGCGCATATAACATATGGTCACGCTGGTTCTTAACATGGTGCGCTCGCGCAGGTTGCATGTAACAACTGCACGCGCTGACTAACATGGCGCGCTCGCGCAGGGCGCACATAACAAATGCACGCGCTGACTAACATGGCGCGCTCGATATTCACAATCACCTAATTATTAGGTTGATTACTTAGTTTAAGGGATTGGGAATTTACCGGGTGTCACATTCTCCCCTCGTTAAACGAATTTCGTCCCGAAATTTAGGAGACGTTGCTGTCAGAAGCCATGCTCTGAAAGAGGTGTGGGTATTTCGTGCGCATCTGGTCTTCTCTTTCCCAAGTGAATTCAGGCCCACGCCTCGAGTTCCATTGAACCTTTACTAACTTGATTTTGCTTCTGCGTAACTTTTGTTCTTTCCAATCGGTTACTGCTATAGGTTCTTCTACGAAGTGCAGCTGTTTGTCGATGTGAATCTCTTCCAACGGCAAAATCAACGTTTCGTCAGATAAGCACTTTTTGAGGTTGGACACATGAAACGTATCATGAACTCCACTGAGTTCGGCGGGTAAACGGAGTTTATAAGCAACCGGACCGATCCTTTCCAGGATCTCGAATGGTCCAATGAAGCGCGGATTCAACTTTCCTCGCTTGCCGAAACGGGGGACTCCTTTCCATGGAGAGACTTTCAAAAGTACTTTATCCCCTACTTGAAATTCCAATGGTTTCCTTCGCACATCTGCGTAGCTCTTCTGTCTATCGCGCGCTGTCTTAAGGCGATCCCTTATCTGAAAAATCTTGTCTGTTGTTTCTTGGATCAATTCTGGACCAGTCATTTGCTTGTCACCCACTTCAGCCCAGCACAGTGGGGATCTACACTTGCGCCCATACAAAGCTTCGAACGGCGCAGCCTTAATGCTTGTGTGATAGCTATTGTTGTAAGAAAATTCAACCAATGGGAGATGAGTATCCCAGCTACCTTTGAAATCGATTGCGCACGCGCGTAGCATATCTTCCAATGTCTGGATTGTTCGCTCGCTTTGCCCATCCGTTTGAGGATGATAAGCCGTACTCATGTCCAGACGAGTACCTAAAGCCCCTTGTAACGATCTCCAAAACCTTGATGTGAACCGACTATCTCTATCAGAAATGATGGACACTGGGACTCCATGTTTTGAAACTACTTCTCGAATATACAATCGGGCTAACTTTTCCATCTTATCGGTTTCCTTGATCGGCAGGAAGTGTGCCGACTTAGTTAGCCGATCCACAATAACCCATATTGTGTCATAACCCCCAGGTGTCCTTGGCAGTTTGGTGATGAAGTCCATAGAGATTTGTTCCCACTTCCACATGGGAATTTCTGGCTGTTGAAGCAACCCTGATGGTTTCTGGTATTCAGCCTTTACCTTCGAACACGTCAGGCACTTACTGACATACGTCGCGATGGCGCCTTTAAGATTGGGCCACCAATACAGCGTTTTAACATCTTGGTACATCTTGTCTGCGCCAGGATGTACGGAATACCGCGTCTTGTGAGCTTCGTTCAATACCTGCTCGCGCAATCCTCCCTTGAGAGGGACCCATATGCGGTTAGCGAAATATAGATTGCCGTTCTCTTTCAGTTCCAAATTCTTAACCATACCCCCAAGGCATTCGTTTTTAACAAACTCTGGTTTCAAGGCTTCTTGCTGCGCGTCTCGGATGCGGGTAGAGAGATCTGCGTGAATGGTCAACCTTAGAGCCTTGACTCGTAGCGTTTTTATTCGCTCCTTCCTACTTAGCGCGTCTGCTACCACATTCGCCTTTCCAGGGTGGTACTTTATTTCACAATCATAATCGTTCAACAATTCAACCCATCTTCGTTGCCTCATGTTTAAATCCTTTTGATCAAATATATGTTGAAGGCTCTTGTGATCCGTAAAGATTACACACTTTGTACCATAGAGGTAATGGCGCCAAATCTTTAGCGCGAAGACAACCGCTCCAAGTTCCAGATCATGCGTTGTGTAGTTCTTTTCATTGGTCTTGAGTTGGCGCGAGGCATACGCTATGACTTTGTCTCGCTGCATAAGGACACATCCGAGTCCCTGATGTGAAGCGTCGCAGTAAACGACGATGTCGTCCGTCCCCTCGGGCAAAGACAAAATTGGCGCACTACATAATTTCTGTTTCAACAATTGAAATGCTGTTTCCTGATTTTCGCCCCAAACAAACTTCTTGTCTTTCTGAGTTAGCGCGGTCAGAGGTAGAGCTATTTTGGAGAAGTTCTCAATGAAGCGTCGATAGTAGCCAGCTAGCCCTAGGAATTGCCTCACCTCAGTTGGGGTTTTTGGCGCTTCCCAGTTTTCGATGGCCTTGACTTTGGAAGGATCAACGTGAATTCCTTTCTCGTTTACAACGTGACCGAGAAAGTGAACTTCTCTAAGCCAAAACTCACACTTGGAAAACTTCGCATACAACTTTTCTTTCCTCAACAATTCCAAAATCAATCTCAGGTGTTGCTCATGCTCGGCCTTGGTCCGAGAGTAAATCAGAATGTCATCTATAAACACAATCACAAACTTGTCCAAGTATGGTTTGCATACGCGGTTCATCAGATCCATGAACACAGCCGGCGCATTAGTTAGCCCGAAAGGCATCACTAAGAACTCATAATGGCCGTATCTAGTTCGGAAGGCTGTTTTCGGCACATCTTCCTCATGGACCCTAAGTTGGTGGTATCCTGACCGTAGATCTATCTTCGAATAATAACTGGATCCCTGCAGCTGGTCAAATAAGTCGTCAATCCTCGGTAAGGGGTACCGATTCTTGACTGTCAGCTTGTTCAGCTCCCTGTAGTCAATACACATTCTGAACGAACCATCCTTCTTCTTAACAAACAGTACTGGAGCTCCCCAAGGTGAAAAGCTTGGGCATATGAAACCCTTATCCAATAGTTCCTGTAACTGATTGGATAGCTCTTGCATCTCAGATGGAGCTAGTCGATAAGGCGCTCGAGCTACTGGCGCAGCTCCTGGGACTAAGTCAATACGAAATTCTACTTGTCGCGGCTGCGGCAATCCGGGCAAATCTTCAGGAAAAACTTCTGGAAATTCGCGCACTACTGATAAGTCTTCAATTCTTCGCTCATCTCCTTTCTTTTCTACTACATGCGCCAGGAAGGCGTAGCACCCTTTCCTTAGGCACTTACGCGCCTTTAGGCACGAAATCAGTTTCGTCGCAACTCCCCTTCTTTCCCCTTGAATTACCAAGGTTTCTCCGTTCAACAGTGGGACCCGAACCTGCTTCTCATGGCAAATAACTTCCGCGCGGTTCTCGACTAACCAATCCATACCTACCACAATGTCAAAACTTCCCAAGTCTATTGGCAACAAGTTAATATTGAACCCGTGACCTCCCATGACTATTACACATTCTTCAGTTCTTTCGTTTGCGCATAACTGCCTACCATTGGCTAGTTCTATAGTATAAGGCGTGTCTAGCCTACTGGTTGCTAAGCCTAGGGAGTTTTTAAACTCAGCAGATATAAAACTTAGGTCAGCGCCAGTATCAAATAAGACAGATGCAAAATGTCCGTTAAGCAAAAACGTACCGGTTACCACATTCGGCTCTTCCTTAGCTTCGCCTGCGCCGATCACAAAAGCTCTCCCGCGAGCTTGGTTCCCCTTTTGCGGGCAATCCCGACTAAAATGCCCTGGCTTCCCGCATGCGTAGCAGTTGTCGCTTGCTCCAGCTTCTCTGACACGGCAATTCATCGTCTTGTGCCCTGGTCTGCCACATTTGGCACATTCGATTCTTGCGCATTCACCCTCGTGGTGGTACTTGCATTTGTTGCACCATGGGCGAGGCCCGCTGTATCCTTTTCGTGGTGGCTCCGCGGCCTGAATCGCGTAAACCCTTGCGCTTTCCTGCTTCTTGAATGGTGGCTGCTTGGAGTCGGACCCTCGGTGGTGAGAGTTCCATTTCCTCTTGGGATCAGAGGTTCGCTGCTCGGTTCCGCGCGTAGTTAACAAACCCGCACGGACCGTATCCCTTGTAAGGGTGATGGCCCGCGCTACCGCCTCATCAAAGGTTGGAGGTGCTGCGGCGTTGAGCGGAACCCTAACAACAGGAGGTAACCCAAAGATATACCTCTCGATCTTCTTTTCCTCCGTGTTTGCCATGTCTGGCACCAACTGGCAAAGCTCATTGAACCGGTTGTTGTAGGCGTCGATATCCGTTCCTACCATGGTGTGGTTCCAGAATTCCTGCTGCAGACTCTGGATTTCTGCGCGAGAGCAGAACTTTCTCATCATCATTTCCTTCAGTTCCTCCCAGGTCTTGTGGAGAGCAACTTCTCGCCCCAAAGTTTTCGTTTGAAGCTTCCACCAAGACGAAGCTGCTTCTTGGAATATGCAGGTCGCGTAAAGGACCTTCTGGTTCTCACTACATCCGCTAATGGAGAGGACTGTCTCCATCTTGTCAATCCAGTTGTAGAGCCCAATGGCCCCTTCGGTTCCCTTGAATGGCCAAGGCCTACAGGCCATGAATGTCTTATAGGAGCATCCTTTGTCCAAGGCTCCTGATTCGGGTTCTGGGGTCTCATTCTGACGACCCTGACTTGATTCGGCCTTGCTGGCCTCATGTGTCGCAATCGCCTGCGCGATTATTTCCGCGAGTTCCTCGGGTGTCATGGAAATTCCTTTGGCTTTAGTTGGAGGCATTCTCGCTTTAAAAGAGAATGGAAATATATCAAACTTAGCGCATGTACTCTGAGCACATAATGTTATCATTATTTACTAGACACTGTGTGACCCGTGTTCCTAAGTGTGTGTATAGTTTCTTTTGAAAATATTTTCTTTGAAAAGTATTTCATGTGATTCCCCAACGGTTATAGTCTAGGTTAAAACTTCTTTTCCTAGTTCGCTATAACCAGTGCTCTGATACCAATCTGTCACACCCGGCCCTGAGCGGCGGAAACAGCCGGGCGCGCGCGAGTGGGGATTGATAATTAAGCACGGGCCATTGCAAACATTCAAAGATTTTCATTGCGCATGAAATGTTTAATACAATACATTACATTGTTTAAAAATTACATAAAAACATCCAAGTATAAAAACTGTTGAAGATTTCCACGCCATATCCCCCATGCGCGGCGGGAACAACCACGCGCATCGAAGGGATAGAACTAAAATCTTCCAAAAAGCTAGTTTAGATGTTCAGCGTGAGGTGCTCTAAGTGTGACTCCATGCGCTACCTAGTTATCTCCTGAAAGACACGTAAAAACATTTGAATCAGTATAAACTGAGTGAGTTCACAAGTTTTAGTAACTTGATAAATCGTATTGCATCATAATCATTCTGAAACATAATTCTGGTAGCATCATTAAAGCACAAGCTTGGTAAAACATAGTTACATCAACATATTCTGATAAAATCGTTCCGCGGGTTACGCGCGAACATTTCTGGGAACTGTGCTCGTCTATGCAAAGTGGCGCTGCCACTACGAGCTAAAATAAGTAATACCGTCCCGCGGGTTACGCGCGGACGTTTCAGGAACATGTGCTCGTCCATGCAAAGTGGCGCTGCCACTACGAGCTAAAATAATAATTCCGTCCCGCGGGTTACGCGCGGACGTTGTGCCGGAAAACAAGGCGCTCGTCCATGCAAAGAGGTGCGACCCCTACGAGCGGGCTCAAACCCATAGTACTGCCCCATGACCATACTAGGCACTCGTCCATGCAAAGAGGTGCGACCCCTACGAGTGGGTGGATCAAACCAGCAGTCCCTACCCTTAGAGTTCCAATGGTAAAGTGATCACTTACTCGAGTTCTAGCGCACATACATCGAAAACCTTAGATAACCGTTCGCATTGCTCATCATGAAATATAATTTAAACACATAATCGCTTGCATAGCTTGTAAGTATACCATGATAAAACATTATTTAAGTACGTGTCCCTCGCCCCGAAAACAGTTTAAAAAAAAAACAGTGAAAACAGCGAGAATAGGGGCTGTGAGACTCACCTGTGGTTCTTGTTAAGGGATTAATCGAGATTCGGGTTTTCTTGGTGTTGGCCTCGGAATCGAAGGTCTAGAATACGATTAAATAACAAGTATATATATTAAGATCAAGAAATAGGAGAATATAAGGGTTGGATAGTAGGTCTCAAGGTTATATTCTCGGCTTACCTAGTAACAGGATCGGAGCTGGAAACAACGGATGCTTGGGAGAGGATTAGTGCAAGTTTGTAGTTCTTTGAAGTGTGTTTTGGGTGATAATTTAGGTTACAAATTTATAGGCAAACTCAAGGGAACACAATCCCTTGCTTTAGGGGATTGAAATCTTTTCATATCTAGGTGTAATGATGATAAAGTATGGAAATTATTATTGTTTATTGTTTACTTAAAAGTGGAGGAGTGGATAAAAGATCTTGATTTGATTTGGACAGGACATGCAGGTCTGGGGTTGGTGAGAATAGGGTGGCTGACAGTTGACTTTTCATGTTACAGTGTGCTTTTTCAGGTACTTTTGTCAGTGTACAGTAAAAAGTGGAAAATCTCTGAAACACGCTACTGTTTCCTTTCGGGCGGGAGTAATCTCCTTATAACTGGAGAATAGACAGTGTTCTGCGCGTATAACTTTGTGCGCATAGCTTTCTGCGTGAAGGACATTTCTTTGCTGCGGGTAGATACGTAACCTTCTCGCAGTTAGGGACATTTGAGTTTCATTTGTAGATTCTCCAGGTGGTCTTGGTATTTCAACATAGTGATCAGTCATGTTGAAGTCAATTCCATCTTGGAGCTTCAGACAAACTAGCTCTCAACGTTCCCGCCATGCGGGTAGGTTAGTTCCCCTCCCGCACGCGCATAATTGGTTTTGGGATGCACCCGCCTTAGCTTCATGCGTGACGGTCAACCCATTTAGACAACATAACGTTAAGTTACATGAAAACATAAAGCCAAAACATTCACGCATGGCGCATATAACATATGCTCACGCTGGTTCTTAACATGGTGCGCTCGCGCAGGTTGCATGTAACAACTGCACGCGCTGACTAACATGGCGCGCTCGCGCAGGGCGCACATAACAAATGCACGCGCTGACTAACATGGCGCGCTCGATATTCACAATCACCTAATTATTAGGTTGATTACTTAGTTTAAGGGATTGGGAATTTACCGGGTGTCACACACACATTCAAGATTTGTTTGGGAATAGTGGTCGTTAGTGGAATAAGCCTTGTCTAGTCTTGTTAGGAATTGTTTTCGTTTAAGCTAGTTTCATGTTTCTCAGTTCATGTTTTTAATTTTCTTTGTAATGTTTAAGAATTAATGAAATTTCCTAGGACTTTGCGTTTTGTTAATCTTAAAAGAAATCTGTTAAAAACAAACTAGCTCGTTATATAAAAAACAAACAAAAAGGAGCCTCACTGGTACATGTAGCACGGGGTCGTGCTTCATGAAGCACGGGGTCGTGCTTCATGAAGCACGGGGTCGTGCCCCACTCTACAGTGCAGTTACGGGATTTCCATTAAAAATAACATTTTCCTCATAACTTAACCCTAAAAATAACTCTGCCTACATCCGAAAACCGGCGCCCCTACACCTATTATCCAATTCTTTGCTTTAAATCTTCGATTTCCAACAAAAGGTATGTTAATTTGGTGATTCTATTACTCAAATACATCATTTTAGGGTTAAAAAACAGGCCGTGTTTTTGCAAAATACGCCACGTGGTCAACCACAGGTCAACAAAAAGTCAAAATCAGTAAGAATGGTCAAAAATGCCAAAACCAGAGCAGCATGGGGTCGTGACTCTTGAGGCACGGGGCCGTGCTTGGCCTTCTATTCCATATCTTCAGAAAATTTTAAAATTAATCGACTAATCTTGTTCTAAAAATACAGATGGCTGAATACGGAGACGATGAACATGCTTTCTTAGTCTTTCACGAGAACAAAGAACAAGATGAACGCGCCCGAAAAAGAATGGGCTACCTAAATAACCGGCTTCCAGAACCGAACTTCTATGCTTGCAAGGAAACTCTAAAGCAACTAAACCAATGGTGAAGATACAAGGGGTTTGTCAAAGGGCCATGGACGCGTGTTCTAAATCAAAAGGGCAAAGCAGCCCCTGAATTAACTAAAGAATTTTTGGTGCCATTCTCTATCAAGACAAAAGACTTGTATATGTGGGATGGAGACGCTGTTGAGTTCAGGTATGCTAGAATGGTGCAAAACCTCGGTCACACAGCTAGGAATCGATTTGGGTATTTATACAAGCGATGATACCGACAGACCCATTTAGTATGAGTCTATGACCACCTCTGCAGATGAAGATGCTGATAAGTCAGCAGAACTAGGTAACACTAGGTTGGAAGCATTGGAGCAGTTGAGTTTTGGGGGAGAAAACTATTGTGCAAGCAGCACCAAAGCACCGCCCTACGCGACCCACTGATGAGATACATTCATCGATTGCTAAGCCACACAGTCACTGCACATGGTCAGAGTGAGGGGTCGTGGGATTAACGGATTTGTGGGCCCTATATTGCATCAAGAAAGAGGTACCTTGCAACATCACGTACCTGTTCTCTCAACTGTTCAGAACCAATGCAAATGCAAGGAGCCTGAATTCCCGATCTTCGGTGGCGCATGAATTTACCAACTTTACAAAGCCTATGGTGCAGACAAAGAAGGTGCACGAAGCCCGAACCCGATCGCACTTGATCTCAACTTCTGTATCAGCACGCAAATGGTCTAGTAGATTGGCAGGAACCCAGCACAGTGGAGGTTTCTGGATGCCCTTAACCAGATTTGGGATCCTGAGGACCCCGCTAAGATGAGCATTCAGGACATACCGGAGAAGAGGACAGGATCACCGGCATGAATGACCCGGCGCCGCACTTACTCCCAATAGAGCAGCCCATCATCATCAATAGTCGGGCCCAGCTCGTCAAACCACAGCCAGTACTCTTTTGAGGGCCTATACGGGCTCATTGACCAGTTCCAGACTCACACTACCGCCTCTTTTGACAGCTTATCAGGGCAGATTGCTGCATCTTACGCATAGTGTGCCGCAGAGTACACATAGATAAGGCGAGAGTTCATTAGTTAGGTGAGCACATGGACAGGAAGTGGGGACTCTTTGACCCGGATCACCCGGGTAACTAAAAATGAATTTAATCGCCCTATTTACATTCAGTCTATAGATTAATGGCTATCCTATCAATCTACAAGTAGATAACAGGACCAATACATGCAAACATGCTCCACAAACTTTAATAACCAACATAGTTTTCAGCGAGAAAATAAAGTAAAAAGCATAACGAACACCCCCAATTACTTTCCATTGTCAGGTAAATGGCAATCCCGAATATTTACAAGAAATTATAAGGACCAAACATATACAAGTATATGTCCTTCAAATAGGAGTAATTGACATATATTTCAGCGAACGTAAGCAAAAATCTTTTTGGATTTTCTCTTTACATGCATAAAACACAATCTTTTTGACTTTTTCGGATTTTTATGTACAAACAAAAAATTCACAATCTTTTTGAATTTTCAAATTTTCTTATAAATAAAACTAAAAATTTCACAAATTCTTTTTTTTGGATTTTCAAATTTTAAAATGTTTTTAGATTTTCAATATTTTAAAGAAAAATATTAAACATGAAAACACACTATTTTTAATTTTTTAAATTTTTCAATGTTTTTGGGTTTTATCGATACAAACTAAAACCACAATCTTTTTGTATTTTCTATTTTCACTCCCTAAAAGCCAAAACCAAAATAAAATTTAAAGTAAAATAAACCGAAAATAAAGATAGTTATCCTTGTTTCAGGATATCCGCAAGGGTCTTTAAGCCATTTAAGCCAAGCAAAAATTGAAAACGCGTTTTGTCAAATGCTTTGGTAAATAAATCAACTTTTTGAAAATCGGTATTTACTTTCTCAAGGTCAGTTAATTTCTTTTGAAAGAAATCTCGTATGAAATGATATTGAATTTCGATATGTTTTGTTTTAGAGTGTTGTATAGGATTTTTGGTGATGCTAATGGCAGCAGAATTATCAATTAAAATGGGAGTAGTAAGAAACTTCAAACCATAGTCGCGAAAATGTTGTTGTATCCACAAAACCTGGGAACAGCAACTCGAGGCTGCAACATACTCAGCTTCGGCGGTTGAAGTGGAGACCGTTGTCTGCTTCTTACACTGCCAGGAAACAAGCCGACTTCCTAAGAATTGATATCCTGTTGTAGTAGATTTAAAATTAATCTTGCATCCTCTAGTCCGAGTCAGAATAAGCGGTAAGATCAAATGTATCGTCCTTGGGGTACCATAACCCGGTGTCTGGATTGCCCCTCAGATATTAAAGAATATGCTTGACCACTGCCAGGTGACTCACTCGGAGACTAGCTTGGTACCTAGCACATAAACAAACAGGAAACATTATGTTGGGTCGAGAAGCAGTAAGATACATCAAAGAACCAATCATAGCTCGATATAGGGTAGGACCGACAGTATCCTCCAATTCATCCGGTGATAAATTGTGACCCACAGGGAGAAGAGTAGAAAGGGTTTTCCGGCAGTAATCTTGAATCGGCTCAAGACGTCGTTCACGTATTTAGTCTGGTGAATGAAGATTCCTTTCGCAGACTGATGAACCTGCAACCCTAAAAAAAAGTTCATATCTCCCATCGAACTCATTTCGAACTTGGTTTGCATTGACTTTTCGAATTCCTTACATAACGGCGTCATTTGTTGACCCAAAGATAATGTCATCGACATAAATCTGAACGAGGAGAAGATCATCGCCAATGTTCTTGTAAAATAAAGTGTAGTCAATAGTCCCAGGTTTGAAACCATTATCCTTCATATGGTCGGCGAGCATGCCATACCAAGCTCTCGGGGCTTGATTAGACCATATAATGCCTTGCTTAAGCAATAAACTCGATCAGGATAATCGGGGTCTTCAAAACCCGGGGGCTGTAACACAAACACTTCCTCGTGTAGTTCACCGTTGAGAAAAGCACTTTTAACATCCATTTGATAAGACTTTTATGTTCTTGTAAGCTGCATAGGCCAAAAAGATTCGAATAGACTCCAATCTTGCAATCGGAGCATCTACTTCAGTGTAGTCAATACCCTCTTGCTGATGGAAACCTTGCACCACCAATCGTGCCTTGTTTCTCACAATCACCCCACGATCGTCTTTCTTACATTTAAATACCCACTTAGTTGGAATCGCCTTCTTGACTCTAGCGGGTTTGTCGATAAGATCCCAAACACCCAAACGTGCAAACTGCTGTAATTCTTCTTGCATGGCTTCTACCCAAGATGTATCTTGAAGTGCCATACGAGGTGTCCGTTGGCTCAACTTGGGATACAAAGCAAGTAAATTTAGCAAGATTTACAATTCCAGACGAGTGTAAATCTGTATAAGCACACAATATTATTCTCACTTGACGAAGAAACTTGATGATGTTTTTGAACGCCCACCATCAAGTTCTCCAATAATGTTTTTTTTTCGGATGATAATTATGAATCCTAAGAGTGGGATTCTCAGGAACAACAAAATTTTCAAATAAGTTAGTGTAATGTTCTCCCAACTCATGTGATGAATAATCACTATCAAGTTCAATAACTTGATCAACAACTGGAGTATCATCAGAAGAAGTAGATGCATTATCAAAGAGAACTGGAGA